>NC_136980.1:3330000-3350000 GCF_032717465.1 Coenobita brevimanus | reverse complement strand
CCAGGTAGTTACGTCGCCTGGTTAAATCAGTGCCAGCACGTGAAGGCGCCCCTCTCCAGCATCCAAGCCTAGTTAACGTGAAAGGAGTATAGATTATTTTTTATGCCTCCAGACGATTATATTCAGTTCTGAGGATATGTCTTTTAGTGAGTTTATTTTCTCTCTCTCTCGCTCTCTCTCTCTCTCTCTCTCTCGCTCTCTCTCTCTCTCTCTCTCTCTCTCTCTCTCTCTCTATCTATCTATCTATCTCTTTCTTTCTTTTTTCTTTTTTTTTTTTTACTGTTTCCAATCCCTCCAATTCTCAAGTCTCTCAAAAAATTAATAAAGTTGTCCGAAGATGAGCAAGATACAAAATAAATGGCGTCATAGGATTGAGGGGCCAAAAAATTTAGTAGCATTATTTTTACCTCCAGAAGTGACGAGGAGACGAGGGCAAACCGTCCGCCAGTCCACAGAGTTATTTTTTTTCCTAATTTTTTGTCATTTCTCTTTTTTCTGTTTCGATTTTTTTTCTGTTCGTGCTTCTGATGTTTTGTTAATTTTTTTCTCCTCTTCTGTTTTTTTCTGTTAGTTTTTTTTTTTTTTTTAAGTTACGATGGGGGCCGGATGATTTTTTTTTTTTCCACCTTCACGCAACACTCGTAAAGTCAGGCACAGTGAAGGCTAGTTATTATTATTATTATTATTATTGTTGTTGTTGTTGTTGTTTTCCTCTTCACGCAACACTCGGAAGATCACACTAAGTCAACACAAAATCACACTGAGTCAACGCAAGATTACACTGAGTCAACGCAAGATTACACTGAGTCAACGCAAGATCACATTGAGTCAACGCAAGATTACACTGAGTCAACGCAAGATTACACTGAGTCAACGCAAGATTACACTGAGTCAACGCAAGATTACACTGAGTCAACGCAAGATTACACTGAGTCAACGCAAGATTACACTGAATCAACTTAAGGAGCACCAATGAGGACAATTTATTTATTTATTTTATTCATTTTTATTGATATTTTCCTCTTTACGCAACATTCGGCTAGTCACAACGGAGGGCAGACGGTTTTTCCTCATGTTTTTCCTTCCACTCAAAATTCGCAAAATGAAACACAGTGTAAGGCATTTTTTAAACTAATTATTCACCAAGCATCACTCGATACTCGCAAATATTACCTCTAGCCAAGATGAAGGGCGCCAGACGGTTTTTCCTCTGTCTTATCCTCACGCAATGATCTCAGGAGGCGAGATCAACCCCCCCCCCCAACCTGACCCATCGTTTCAACACAGACGTTTTTTCAGTTTCTTCTCCGTCACACTAGTCACACTGATTTCAAGGTCACCCTTCGGTCACTTGGTATTTTTTATGTTTCTTCGCCATGTAACACTCGTACAGTATCACAACGACACACAGGAATGGCGGAAGGCAAGCACGTATAGGCCGGTAACGATAGAACACGGGGTACGAAAGCAGGACGCACGAATGGAGGTGGGCAGCCGACAGTAAGCACTCACGCAGCATCACTCACTCGTTTACAAGTTCATTAAGACGACACACATGATAACAACACGAGTGGAAACGCAAAAGACGCACACATGAACGCCGGTAAACGCGGGACAAGGGTTACCCAACACGAGGCTCCGAGGCAACTCTGGGGACAAGGGACAGGGAGGGTAAGGCTCGCTCGCACACAGCATCACTCGCTGAACCGAAGCAGTGGACGCGCGGAACGAACCAGCAAAGGAAGCTCTTGAAACGCTGGCTCGGTCGCTAGTGGCAAAACGCGTAGGTAATTTCATGATTTTTTGGAAGACGTAGGTTTGTTTTTGATCATAAGTAAGGTAAATTCGTGTAAATATATGGAGAAATCGTAAGAATCTACTCAAAATTGAATCTGGCGACACGCAAAGCAAGTCTGAAAGTGAGGTGCTTCGGATCTCGAGTTCAGACTACCTTGCCCGTGACTCCATCTGGTGGCAAAAGAAGGATATATGTTCAAGCCACGGGATGGAGGATGCTAAATGGAGAATATAAAAATTCTCGTCACTATTTTCCTGTGTAACACTTTAAATTATACGATCGGTTGCTTTATTTCCATGCATAATTAAATCTACCTGTTACTGCCATTGTTTTAAGCTTCAGGACTGCTTTATGCTTTGGAAGAACTGAGGGATTGACTAAGTAAGTGTGTGTGACGTGGAGATGAGGGAGGCCGGGGGCAAGATGGAGGGACGGGGTGGAGAGAAAATGGACGAGGCTGATGCGAGATGGACGGAATGCACTTGACGAAGGACGAGGGAGAATATGATGATTTTGTTATTATTATTATTATTATTATTATTATTATTAGCATTAGCATTATTTTTGTGGCTACCTCATCCGGAATTAAGGTGTCTGGTTATGTATGGATAGACTGATGGACGAATCGACAGATAGATGAATAGATACAGATAGCTAGACAGATACATGTTGGATGGATAGATAGAATGTTTGAATGTTCTTTCTGCAAAGGAGAAAAATTCTTAATAATGTGAGAAAAATGATCATATGTTTATTCCTGATTATTTATTAACTTTTTTTCTTTTTTATGTGTTCGACTCTGTGCATAGGCTTCACAGCCTGCTCATTGCCTGCTCCCAAGGCCCAGTAGTCCACCACACACCCACACACCCACACTTCCACAACTTCACATGTCATCACTTCGGCGCAACACCCACCGTCCATATTGCATACTTGCTAGGGCAGCCTCATACAGGACTGGTGTACTGGTATTAGCGGGGGTATTTTTACGACAAGTCGGAGGGTCTTCTGGTAGATCAGTATAGTCTGCTTATGAAAATCAAATCCTTAAACTGTTCCCTGCCCCAGCTGGGATATGAACCTGGGTCCATTGGGATTGCAGGCCACCTCTCTACCGATTCAGCCACCGCCTCCCCCTATTTATATGTAGACGGACAAGGAAGGGAAATATCTCGTCTGTAAAAAAAAGAAAAGAAAAAAGGTGATGATAAGGAAGCAATCGTTAATTTCAACTAATTAAGACAAACAACTCTCTCTCTCTCTCTCTCTCTCTCTCTCTCTCTCTCTCTCTCTCTCTCTCTCTCTCTCTCTCTCTCTCTCTCTCTCTCTCTAATCCCGGAAGGGGTGGCCACACATTAATCGCCTCCATGTCACCACGTCATCCGCCATCAGACTAGCCTCTCCCCATCTCACCTCCCTCGTTCCTGTACCTCTCAACTCCATCTCCCCATCTCATCCTCGGTCTCCCCCTCCCCCTCCCTCCCTCCACCTGACGCACAAACACTCTCCTAGTCAGTCTCTCGTGGATAATTTCGTTTAGTCATATTTTCCACTTCAATCCTATGGTTGCATTGAGTTTCCGTGAGCTGACTAAAACGGCCCATCGCTACTTGGAAAATATGCTAAGTTCTTTACTGTATTTATCTACCTATCTATCTATCTATCTATCTATCTATCTATCGTCAGACGCCGTAATCCCGTAAGAGGTGGCCGTTCGTCTTTGAGTTAGCTGTTTTACGGGGAGGGGCACTAACCCTCCTCCAACCCACTTATTGACACGTATAGGGAACTCGTATGGATTGGCTATATGGTTACCACCCAGAGTTGTCAATGGTTTCCTGACTTACAGGAAGCCATTAGTCTTGTCACTCAATGTAAAGCCACCTGCAAAGGAAAGAACAGTAAAAAAAGGCGAGAGGAAATATGAGAGAAATAAGAAAAGAGGAGGCGAGACACGGGAAAAAAACGATAAAGGTGACAGAAAAAGTAGGCAGCACTACATCAAGTGAGTGGATGATGGTCGTCACCACCTACCACCTTCGTGTGGTTGATAGGCATAAGAAGATTCTGTCTACATCATCTTTAATATTTATTTATAATAAAAAAAATACAGTCTACTACTAGTCTTCAGTCTGATGTAATTTTCTTGTTGCCTTGGTTCTTTTTTTTTTCCTAATTTTTTAGCCTAGCCCCAGGCCCTTACACCTTGCATTCCCTTACTTCCAAACACCGTGACTGTCAAACCAAACATCGGGCAAGCGGGGTGACAAACTGACTAGACACAGAAAAGCGGATGAGCGTAAAACAAAGACACCGATTAGTCACATTTGCTAGGTAACTAACTATCTGTCTGTCTATCTGTCTACCTGTGTGTGTGTGTGTGTGCGTGTGTGTCTGTGTCTGTGTGTGTTAGCCTCTTCCAGGTTCACCCCACGAGACAGATTCCCCAAAACAAGAAGAATAAAATGTCTGCCATTGTCAATATTTACAGAATCGCCAGAACCCGATATAAGATCACCTTAATTGGACTGATGTGGACCAGTGTTGCGGTGAAGAGCCCAGGGGAAGCCCACGCTCCTCCGTCGTCATGGTGAGGCCTTAGCATTGACGTCTGTAGTCTAATTTTGCCACCCATTAAACCCAAAGACTTCATTTTCTTTATAAATATATTGCACTGTCCTAGTGATTTTGTTTTCTATTTCATTAACTCTCGTATTATAGGATTTTGAAGTTTGTAGTCTTAATTAACCATCCATTAACCTCAAAAACGTCATTTTCTCTATATTTATGTCTTACAATCTCCTCGCCATTTACCTTTTTATTTAATCAACACCTGTACTGAAGGGATGCATCGAAATTAAAGCTTCTCTTCTCATTTACACAGAAGACATCATTTTTAATTCATTTATTCCTTTCTCCTCACGATATTACTCTTCTTAATAATAATATAATAATAATAATAATAATAAAAACATTGAAGGCTGTATCTAACCCCCCAAAATTCCAAACATCATCTGGATATGAAAAAAAATAAATAAATAAATAAAAAGTCCCAAACTGAAAAGGTTATCAGGAAAAATTTGCCTATGTTGCAGTCCAAACCACGAATAGATAGATTTTTTTTTCTTATAACACGATAGATGAAGCTGGCAAAATGATTATTGAGAAGAAGGTAGACATATAAAAGAGAGGTCACTGCTGAATACTACCTACACACCTTTCGGGAAGTGTAAATCAGCAAGAGAAATACCTATAAATGAATGCTCTTACCTGGCGAAACTCATCTCTTGTATATTTTGGCCAAGTACTTCAGTGAGCTTCTGGCGTTACACAACTGGGATAAGGGTTTTTACTAACAAATTCCTAAGACAGAATTGAATATGTTTTGGACTGGTAAACAATTATATTTTCGTGTCGATAATGGCTACGGGAAAAAAGTGAAATGTGCTGGATTCTTAACTTTCACGAATCGACTGACAACTTGTACTTACTCTCGCCAGCGGAGATGATTTTACTCGCTACTGTTACACGTCCCAGCGTCGGAGTTAAAGTTTTTCATATAACTATTAACTAGGAAGGGATGAGGTGTGTTTGTTAATATATATAGCCATGTAGGGAGAAGAAGTGTAGCTATGGCAAGAAAACTGTTACTTTATTATATTATTACACAGGTAGAAAGCAGCGTGGCAGGCATGTGACTCCTTCATCCATAGGGCCTCTTGAAATATGCAGCTCAATAAAATCCTGTCTTTGTAAACAGAACAGATTAATAACACGTTCTCCACTGAAGGGGTTGGTGTCTGTCGTTTCTGTGATCATGCAATTAAACACTAAGTCAACGTGTGTGAGAAAAACATAGGACGCAAATTTTTTAGGTTGAGATTAAAGAGTATGGTAGAAGATCAGATACCAAACCAGTCTCCAGGATGCGATTGGAGAATGAGTGAATGGGTGAGGAAATGAGTGAATGTGTGGGAAAATGAGCGTGAGAAAACGAGTGAATATGTGAGAAAGTGAGATGTGAGATCAGACTCATCAGGAATCATGACAATTAACGAGAATCTTCAGGAATCTAATAGCAAAGAACTAACAAGATTGATAGATAAGGGACATGTTCCTCTCCACACAGGGCTAAATCTGTGAAGGGATGTTTTGTTGTGAATGGCTTGCTCTGTGGGATCAAGTAATTTTCACGGTCTGACTGGGGATGCTGGATTGTTAATACTTCACTTCTTTTTTAATTATTCCACCCCCTTCTTTCTCAACATGCTTTTTCAACATCGGGAGCTATGATGGTGATGAGGATAGCTTTTTGAATAGGAACAAGAGAGTACCAGCCTTCTTCCAGGACAGCTGAACAAAAAGAGACAAATTCAAGACCCGCTCACACACAGCACTCTGCTTCTCCTCAGATACGCGTGGTGGTGACAGGCTGGGTCCTTCTGCTGGTGACCTCAGGATGTCGGGGAGGTGTGAAGAAAATACAGCATCCGATGAACGCACACAAGCCAAACAACGTCCCGCACAACATCCGTCCGCGATTCATCTTCCAAGCCCCGGACTTCCCCGTCTTCCCAGGCCTTGTGCAACTCGCCAATAACAGTCTCAGTTTCGTGGGAGGCGATGGGAGCCAGACCGTCGCCGGAGTGTCAAGGAATGGGACGACCTACGTGACGTTCAGCGAAGGAAGTAGTGGCAACATGACCTTCGCCATTCCTAGCAACACGTCGGTCATCATGTCGGGGGAAGGGGTGATGCTTGTCAACACCACTCACGGGACAGGACAGGTAGATCGTGGTTTTCCCCGCTCGCCGCCAAGACCTCCGTACAAGGCGCCATTTAGACACCCATATCCCCCGTACCCCGGTCCCCCTGTTGTATCTGCTACCTCACGCGGTTTCCCTGGCTTCGGGGCTTGGCCAGGCTTCCCCTATGAGCCTCCGTCTTGGCCGTCACCCAACGTCGTGAGCAACGTTGCCTCAGCAGGTGTGTCGGTGAGTGTGGCGACAACGAAGGGCAACTACGGCGTCTCCACCAAGTCTGTCAACGGCAAGACGCAGGTAACCATAGTGGACAATGAAAAGCAAGCATCCAAGACGTTCAGTTTGTCTGGCCACGCCACGGTGACGGTGACGGACTCGGGTATAAAGGTGACGGCGAACGGCAAAACGCATATCCTACCACTCCCGGGGGCCAGCGATGGGTCCATCGAGAAACCAGAGGAAGGGAAAGAAGACCAGAAGACCACGCTTCCCCCCACGAGGCCACCCTTCACAAGGCCACCCTTCACAAGGCCACCTCCCGTAAAGCCATTTTTCCCACCGTTCAACTTCCCCGAGTTCCCGCATTTCCCCTTTCCCGAATTCCCACACTTTCCACACGCAGACTTCCCACAGATGCCATTCCCGCACTTCCCACAGAGAGGCTTTCCCCAGTTTCCTTCTGTGCCTGACATGTTTAGTAATATGTGGGGATTCTGATTTTGTTTACCAAAACTTCCTCCCTTCTCTGTTGCTTATTATATTTTATCAGCGTACCAATATCCAATTTTATTCAGACATGATTGTGTGTTGAAAAATGAAGAAGGTCAAGTTGCAATTTAATTCAGGCTGGACAATATTGCTCAGAAGTAGTAAAGATGGGGAATATATTTTGTGTGTTCTCGGAATGAAGAGGCTAATCCCTAACACGAAAGATTCTGTTAGGTATCATGTACTACCCACACGAGGTAATTCTGACAGGAGGCACTTTGGGAACCTGTAGGAGAGTGTTTTCATTACGTTTCCACAACTACAAAGATGCCCTCCTCATCTGTACGCTGCAAAACATAAACAAAATAGCATCCTCAGTCTAAATGAAAGTCGAGCATAGCCAAAAAGAATTCTGAAATGTCCTTGTGATGAATAAATATCGCTATCTTCAGCATAATGGCTTTTTATTAACTGATTCCTATGTATTTTGCCTTTGCTATCTCTTGACGTCTTTATTAAGCTTTACTGGATTTTCTCGAACTGGGAGGATTAAATAAACTCTTAATAAAACTCTTTACCACGAGAGTCGTTTATTGACTCAAACATTTAAGTAAGCCAGACCTGAAATGGAAAAGATATCCTCAGTTCATCTTATTATTGTACAGTCAACAGCAAAAATTCGTTCCCGCATCCCTGTTCGTAATAGCTTCCTTGTTTGTTATATTCAGGAAATGCGTCTCAACTCTTTCACAACGATGGCGTGAGAGAGGTGGTGATGATGATGATGATGATGATGATGATGATGATGAATAAGAGGTGGTGGAGGAGAAAGATGATGGTGATGGCAGAGATGATGATGATGATAATGATGATGATAATGATGTTGATGATGAGGAGAAGGCGGAGAAAGATGATAATTAAGAGGAAGGAGGAGGAGGAGGGGGAGGAGGAGGAGGGGGGGGAAAAGAAGGATTATAGTAATGAATTAAGCAATAACAGTTCCAGCAACGTACATAATAATTAGGTACTACCACCACTACTACTATTATTACTACTACTACTACTACTACAACTGCAACTATTATTATTATTATTATCATCACCATCATCATCATCATTATTCTTTACCTGACAGACCATTCCCCTGGCAAAAAAAAAATAAAAAATAAAAGAAATAAAAATGTCCGCCAGTAAAGACAAGCTAAAAGACCATTGAATAATAAAGACCAACCTATGTTATATAAATCCTTCTAACATCGCCATACCCTGCATAAATAAAGGAGAAAAGGATACTAACCAGCCATATGCAAAAATAAATCGCTAAGGAAAAGACATTTAGGGAGCCTCCTCTCCGACTAGAACATCCAAAAATAAATCGCTAAGGAAGAGGTGTTAGGGAGCTTCCTTACCTGACGAGATAACAAGACTAAACTGTGATCTCCCTATGTGCATCGGAGAACAGTTCCACGAGGTACACAGGTGCGACAGGGGAAGACAATTACCTGCATATTAACCTGTGAATCCATATTATTCGGTGACCTTCAGTAGGAATGAGTCTCCTTGGTTACTAGTCAAATAAGCCACACCCACAACTTCAATACTAACTCGCAATTCCTTAATATTCGGTGACCTTCAGTTATAAGGTAGAAATGAGTCTCCTTGGTTACTAGTCAAAGAAACCACATCCACAACTTCATTACTAAGTCGTGAGTCCTTAAAACTCTGTGACCATCAGTTATGAGAGGAATGAGTCTCCTTGGTTGCTAGTCAAATCAGCGCTCCAGTCTGACTACTCCTGGCCATGAACCAAGCTGAAAGGGTGTTAGGGATATTTGTCACGCAATATAAAATGAGAAAAAGAAAGATAAGGAAGAAGGCAATGATTACCGATTGACACACACAGGAATATTGGCAATTGAAGTAATATGTCCACAATTTGATATAGTATTTACTAGATTAAAGAGAGAAAAAGGAAGAGAAGAGGAAGATGTTGCTCACCATGTAAAGGAAGAGAAGAGGAAGCCATTTTATCTCTCCCTTTAGCGCTTTAACACAAACAGGTGCCAACAAAGGGAAGGTATGTGTCTTTAGTCTTAGGTATAAAGGTGTGTGACTCAAGGTTAACTCTGTGGTTTGTTTTGCTTTCCATCTTGCAACACCGCGTGCCTCTGTCCACCAAAGCACCAGGGAATGTTGAGAGTTGGAGAGACCCCCCTCCCCGTCCCCCTCCTCATTCTTACCGCTCCCCCTACGCACACCTCCCCTTCCTCCCCGCACACATGCTCCCCCTCCACACACACACGCACACACACTCCCCCCTTCCTCTCACACAAATACTCCTCCCCACACGCACATATATACTCTTCCCCCTACACACATATATACTTCATCACACCATTTCACCCCACACCTCCCACTCGACCCCTCCTCCTCATCCCACACACACTCTTCTCTTCCCCTCACACATATCCCTCCCTCTTACCCCCACACACTCCCCTCTCCCCTCACACACTCTGCCACCCCACTTTCCTCCACGCCCCCTTCCCCTCTCACCCCCATCCCCTATCCCCCACCCCCTCCTCTGTCTCGCCTGACGAAGCCGCCCATGTAATCTTAAGAGCTGTGTTTTAGTTGCCTGTGGGGGTTTCGTCACACCGTCCGATCAGCAGTTTATGTTGCCTAATAAACCTTAACCCTGTCATGATCGGCTCAACTCTAGTAATTCATTCCACCTGACACCATATTTTTTTTTTTTAATTATTATTATTATTTTTTTTTTTTTTGCTGAGAGAGAGTCATAGGAGCCAGATCATGCCAAAAAGCTGTTGCTGGTAATGGATTTTTTTTAAAAATTACTTTTCTTTCTACTTCAGGTGGGTCTACACTGAATGACAAGCCTAGTGGTATCCTGTAACCCAGGAATCCGTTTACATCGCTGGGTGGTAACCATATAGCCAGATAATGTGGTGATGTGGAGTCTACTATGGTGTCCCTGTTAACTGTGTAGAGAGAAGCAATTCCGGTATCCATCAAGGAACCAAACCTCAACATTCCATCCCGTGCCTCGCTGTAGTAAGGTGCTGTTTGCAACAAGGGAATAACTGTTCACTGCACGGGATGGTCCTGCAGGAACGGATTCTTGCCTGCGGTTAATAGGTCTGCTTGGCCATACGCACAAGGGTTGATCAGCAACAACTGAAATACCGTTTATATAAATTTTCAGCTGTATTTTCAGTGCTTCAGATTTTCCAAACACCCCTTCCTTACCGAATGCATTTACCTTGTACACACTTGCTGCTGGTGCAAAATAACTCGCCAAGAAGAAAGTGTTACGAATTAACAGATTTTTGCTGATTTATTTCTTATTATTCTGTTTATCCTTTTGATGCAAACGGTGATGATAATGAACACCTGTTAATAAAGATAAAATAAAATAAAAAATAAAATAAAATAATAAACCGAGATAAAAATAAATCGCCAAGCAAAAGAAATTACGACATGGGTGCCAGAAAGAAATGCGGCTTTTGGTATGACTGGATTGTTGGTTTCTCTCTCTCTCTCTCTCTCTCTCTCTCTCTCTCTCTCTCTCTCTCTCTCTCTCTCTCTCTCTCTCTGTGCTACTGAGAGGCCATACATAAGATACAACAGAATTTCAACGTGCAAACAAAAGTGAAAGACATTGTTACTGTGAAATATGCAGACTAAATCGCCATGTATCAACGGCTACGAAAATATCCATAACAAGAATGCAACCCACTGTTTTGACTGGCGCACACACACACACACACACACACACACACACACACACACCAGGAAAACTTACAGTATGAATGTTTACACCTGCGGACGGTAATAATCTTTCACCTTCCGAACGATAATTAATGAGACAGTGAACAATAACTTTTGAAACTCAGTGATACGATCTTTGGAATCCGTCAGAATTTTTCAGAATATTGAGCAAGGCTTCCATAATTGTTAGGGTAAAGAGTGGCTCGATAATTTTGCCCACAACTGTACAATCACCTGCAGAAATATCGCTCCTTTGCATTCGATTAAATTGTATAGTAATAATAATAATAATAATAATAATAATAATAATGATGATGATGATAATAATAATAATAATAATAATAATAATAATAATGATAATAACCAGGATCATCGTCAACATCATCATCTTCATCATTATCGTCATCATCATCATCATCATCTGAACGAATGAAGGTAATTTCCAGTCAATTCCTTTATTGTTGAATTAAAGCATCAGCTACAATACTCTTACCTTAATTTGGCCTAAAATCCCATCCTTACATCTTTTATTCTGTGTTGAAGCAATACATTAACCCTGAGTACAGTGCTAGTCACGAAGAATCGCTCTGGTAAGGGTGCAGAGCCGTAGCGTTATCTTATTCACTGATTCATTTATACATTTCCTTTATTCAGTTATATATTTACGTATTTATTTTGACACTGAGCCACATGAGAGGTGCTACAAAAGGATGAAGTTCTGGACCAAGTTAAGGTGAAAGAACTGCTGACGTATTTCACATTTTATTGCACACATTTCCTTGCTGTCTGAATCGGATTTATATATATACATAATAAGGAACCAAAGGCCAGGAGCTCGCAAACTGTTCCTTCCAAGAAAAAGACAAAAACGATACAAAAGAGAGCCAAATTCAAGATCCTTTCACCCTGAGATGCCTGGACACACTGCGTTTGAAAGACTGGCGATCATAGGAAGCAGGAAATACAGACGGAGGGAGACAGTGCCAGAGTTTACGTCTCGACACGTTAAAACGGTGGATGGAACTTTGCAAACAATTATCGTAACTTTCAATTTTTTACTGCATCTTCTGTTTCTCTCCACACAGCATAATGAACTGTAATTAACACCTGGATTACCTGCTAATTGATGTCCTGTTTTTCCTCATTAGTAAATTAGGTATATTAGTATTAGCCAATTAGTAGCCTGACTGTGTGTGTGTTAGTATATATTATTATTTTTTCTATATCTATCTATCTATCTATCTATCCATTTTTTTCATTTTCTCAGTCCCTTTCACTAACTGACTTACTCGCTTCTGATCCATCCTCACTGATCCACTCTCACTTTCTGATCCACTTTTTCGCTCACTGATCCACTCTTACTCTTTGATCCACTTTCTCACTCACTGATCCACTCTTACCCTTCAATTCACTCTTACTCACTGATCCACTCTTACTTATTAATCCGGCCTTACTTACTGATGTGCCCTTTTTAAATGATCCAGGCTTACGTTTTGATCCACTCTTACTCACTGATCCACTCTTCCTCAGTGATGCACTCTCATTCACTGATCCACTCTCATTTACTGATCCACTCTTACTCACTGATTAACTCTCATTCACTGATCCACTCTCATTCACTGATCCACTCTCAACCACTGATCCACTCTTTCTCACTGATCCACTCTCATTCACTGATTCACTCTCATTCACTGATCCACTCTCATTCACTGATCCACTCATTCTCACTGATCCATTTTGATTCTGATTCTTTGATCCACTCTCACCTATCGATCCACGCTCATTCTCTGATCCACTCTCACTCCCTAATCCACTTCCACCCACTGATCCAACCTCACCATATGATCCACCTTCTGCCATCCGTGATCCACCCTCACCCTCTCCTCCATCCTCATTTTCTGATCCATTTCTCTTTATTCTCTCCTCTGATCCACCTTTTTCCACTGATGCATTTTTCTTCTCCCTAATCCCTGATCCACTTATTTCTTTTGATCCATCCTCATTCTCCATCTCCCCTGATCCACCCATTCCGGTTGATCCACCCTTACCCCCTGATCCACTAATATTCACGGATCTAATACTTCCACTTGACACGTTAGATGCAACTGATCCACTTATTGTTTCTGATCCACCTCCATTTCTTAGCAGATCAGTATGAGGGATAGAAATGTCTGATCCACCAACGCCCGATCCACCGCGAAGCCCTGATCCACCAACAGCTAATCCACCAACAGAAGATCCACCGACAGTTGATCCATTGACCTTTAATCCACCAGCAATTGATCCACTATAAGCCGATCCACCTCCATTTTTCTGTTTTGATCCTCCGAGAAAATCTAATAAACTTCTCCCCTCTGTTTCACTCTTTTTTGTTGGATCAGGATCACTTGTATCACTAATGTTCTTTGATCCATTGTTATTTGACCTAAGAAGATAATTAATTCCACTGAAACTACCTGATCCACCTAATTCTGATCCACGAGTACTTTCTGCTTCATCATTATGTCCTGATCCATTCGCGTGTGATCCATTTTGAGAGCTTATTCCATCAAAATCAAAATACCTTAATCCACTCCCTTCTGATCCACGAACTGCGTCTAATTTCCTCGCCTTTGATCCACCAAGATATACCACTCCATCCGAATTACCTGATCCGCGAGTCTTTCCTGATCCACTGTACTGTTGCAATTTATTCTCGGCTGATCCACTAATATAGTTCACTCCATTATATTCTTCTGATTTAGTCCCTTTTAATCCACGATCCCTTCCTAAATCACCGTAATGATGTGATCTATGCATTACTGATCCACGAGGGGAATATAATCCACCAAAATTTCCTGATCCATCCCCTTTTGATCCACGCGTCCTCTCCGGATCATTATACTTTTCCGATTTATTTTTCGTCCGTCCACTTTTATTTAATCCACCCTGGTATCTCAACCAACCCACTCTTGATCCACGGGGATTAGCTGATCCACTCACCTGTCCTGATCCACCAGTATTTATTCCACCAACATCCAATCTATCCATATATCCTAATCCATCTGCCTTTGATCCACGAATTAATCCATTCATATACCGTGACTCTCCAACGACTGATCCACCCACATCTAACCCATTATTTGATCCACGAGGCTGATTTGATCCACTAAAATACCCTGATCCACCAACCTTCAGTCCATCATAATATTCTGATCCACCTGCCACTGATCCACTAGAATATCCACCATCTGATCCCCCTTGATATACTGCTTTCGATCCAGCAAAAATTGATCCACTTGCATTCTTTTCTTTCATCCTTTTGACTGTCGGGTAGAAATTGTTAGACAACTTAGAAGGATAGATCAACTTAGAATTCTTAGAAGGGTCTTTCAGCTTTGCACTCCTACGATGTTGAAGGTATATTCTAGGAAGCCTGGGATAATGACTAGGATGTTTAGGATAAGTTGAATAAACTGGAATTGAAAGTGGATATTGTTGCATACGGTGAGGTGGATAATTATTGATGACAGGACCTGGATAATTCACCAAGGGATGGCTTGGATAATTTGCAATAGGTTTGACTTGGTGGTTGGGGTGATTTGGATTATTAGGATCGTGATGGATTGGATGATTTTCCATAGGATATACTGGATAATTAGCTGCAATTTTGTGTGGATCATAAGTAAAAGAATCAGTTGGATGAATGACAAGAGGCAGGTCTGGATAATCACTAATATTGTGGATTGGATATGAGGCCTTACGGTGGACTACATATCTGCAAACTGATGGAGCTGGATAACTGGGTATAGGCTGGATTGGATTATTAGTAAGAGGATGGCTTAGATAATGAGGAGGAGGCTGGGTTGGATAATTTACTAATGGCTGGGATGGATAATTTGCACTATTTTGAGTTGGATAATCTGTTGTTGATTGAGATGGATATTTGCCTAAGGGTCTGGCTGGATATCTGTTTAAATAATGAAAAGGGTAGTTAAAAATGGGATAATCTGTATCAATCGAAATAGGATGAACTTGATAATTGGCAATAGCAACTTTTGGTCTAATATTAAAGGATGGAGACCGATGAATGAGTCCTGTAGCATATTCACGAAAGGATTTAGGGGGAGGAATATGTGTTGTAGGATGCAGAAACCAGTATGGATTTTCTGGTGCTGGAAAAATTGGGTAGAAAGGGTTCCATACAGGTTGCTTTAAAGTTGACATTTGTGGACGTGTAGGACGGTTATACAGAGAATAGATGGACTGTTGTTGGAGAGGTAGCAGTGAAGGATGAAAGGCATACTGCTCATTCACTCCCGGCTTCATGTGAAAAGGATTGTTATTTCCCCAGTTATAATAGCCAGTTCCATCTACTTTATCAAATCTTCCACCTCTATCATAGCTACCACCCCCTCCTTCACTATAGCCTCTGCCATCTTCACCATAGCCAGTACCATATTCACCATAACCACCATAGCTGTCTCCAATATCTGGTTCACGAAACATATGAAGCTTCTGATTCAGTGTGTTTCTGTTCCACCGACTGGGATATTTTGAGACAAGTGGTGGGCGGGACTGTCGATCTCCTAACGCTGGAAGAAAAGGATTGGATCGTCCTGGACGATTCTTGAAGCTCTGGGAGTCGTGGATCCAATTTCTGAACCCTTTATTGAACCCTATCTCATGGTTCGGTGCTTCATAAAGAGATGGGATCCAGTCTTCTATGGTGGTTCGTGACCTCGGTGTTGAGAGCTGTCCTGGCAAATGTAAAGGTGAATTGTAAGTTATGGGAAAAAGAAAACTGCACAAAAACTTACAGGTATTATTCTGATATATACATGATACATATCAATTATTTAGTTTAGAATGTACATAGAAAAAAGTGATGATATAAAAAAGTATTAGTTGTGGTGAAATGCAAAATGTATTAAAGTATGTGAATGTAACTATTAATGTAAATAAAATACGTTCATTTATTCCAAGACACATCACCTTCCCTCTGCCTCGTTCTCAGTGCCGAGTTCGTGGAAGGCTTCGTAACACCTCTTCATTACCTAATTATTTTGCGTATTACACCTGAACATTCCTCATCTTTCTCTTCCTCACCTTCATTTCTCCTTCTCGCTGCAGCAAAGTCAAGAAGCTTCATTAAGGTGATCTGAAGTTTGGATTCTAAGGCCCCTCTCTGCACTACGAAGAGACATTTGCCGCCTGCGACAGTGACTGAAGCCGCAGCCAGCCACACCGCAGCCACCGCCGCGCCGCACACTAGCTGTAAAAAAACGTCATCATCATCATCATCATCATCATCATTCCTGTCATCGCTTTGGCCATCGTCATCAACATTACCATAAGTGTTCAGTATGAACATTATGGCCATCATCATCATTAACATTAAAATCAGTATCAACATCACCGTCATTACCAACATCATCATCTTGAACAGCAGCAGCATCACATTAATCAACAGTATAAGTATCAAAATCCACTTCATCATCATTATCAGCATCATCATAATAATCAACAGTATTAGTATCAGAATCCACTTCATCACCATCATCATCATCATCATCACCTTGAATTCGTTGATGCCTTTCTTTGTAACTTTAATTCTCAAACGATTATTGTTGTTGTTGTTGTTATTATTATTATTATTATTATTATTATTATTATTATTATTAACTAGGGGGTTCAGAGACAGACAAATTCCTCCCTTCACTCCCTTAACAATAGCCTGTTTTCATCCGATGGAACTGAACTACTTTAATAACTTGAAAACTAAGTCCTGGTTACATAATTGGACTGACCAGGAAGTGGTAAATTTAGCTAACATTACGTATCTTCACCATCAGCTTCAGTAAACATCAATAAATCTTAACCTTCCTTCCTTGATGCCCTCTATACTCGTTTTACACTAAGTTGGCCTAGATTTTTTTCGCCTTTTTCCGACTTCCTTCATGTTCCTCGATAGCAGAATAGGGAGTGCTACAGCTCTCCATCCTTTGCACTGTACTTCTTCGTGACTAGCACCATATTCTAGTGTTAATCTCTTGCAACAGCCGACCATTCAAGAGGGAGAGATCTCAATTTTAGGCAAAGTTAGAGTAGAACGAGTATAATATTCTCGTAGAGCAACTCTTCCTAAAGTGCGTTGCGTTGCAGAATCAATTGGTTTTGTTTTTAAAGTTCTTTATGCATTTTTTTAAATATTATAGCCATGTAAGTGGATATCAACATGCCATCTGTAGCAATAAACTAGTATGGGAGAAATGGTATCCCTAGAAAGTATGGACATAAAGAAAAATAAAAACATTTCTTAAAGTCACGCATCAACAGCGATAAAATGGGTAGCTAAAATTCACTGTGATACCGCAAGACCGAACTTCTCACCTGCATCCCACGTCGTGCCCTGCCTGTGGGTTCCCAATAATATTCCTGTCTTGTCACCTTCGTCACCTAAACTAATCCCATCCCCATATAGCTTGCATCAAAAGCTGACTTAATTTCGAAGCTCGTCTCGTGTTATTCCCCCTCTCGTTATGTTCTCTGAAATGTTGGAAAAAACGTGCGTGTGAGAGACGTAAGCAGAGGAAAGTCTTGCAAGCCAGTGTTGACGAAGCTCTTGCAATGGAGGGAATATAAACAACCCCTGTTCCTAAACACGCTTTCTTTTTCGAGCGGTTGAGCTGTTTGGGATTCGATACACGTTTCGAAGCTTCAGGTGAGTTTCGGTAAAAAGAATTGATTGTGTTTGTCTGTGCAATGGTGGAAATATCAGCGTTCCCAGTTCCTCATACCTATTTCTTTTCGTTTTCTGGGGCTGTTTGGAATAAGACTCATGGTTCGATTATATTGGCCATGTTCGAAAAAAAAGAATCGGGTGTGTTGATGAGTAAATACAATGAAAGGAACATATACGACTTTGTTCACCAACTTTTCTCTCTCTCTCTCTCTCTCTCTCTCTCTCTCTCTCTCTCTCTCTCTCTCTCTCTCTCTCTCTCTCTCTCTCTCTCTCTCTCTCTCTCTCTCTCTCTCTCTCTCTCTCTCTCTCTCTCTTTTCTTTTCTGTTCTTTTTATTTTTCTCTCTGTTTTACCTGACTGGACTGTTTGGGATCCGATAAATGATTCGAACCTTTTGGCGCAATTCGAGAAGAAATAAGTCTTGTGCGTTGGTGGGTAAATGTAGGCGTTGTTGAGTCTTTTCACTTTAACTTGGTGGAGAGTGTCGTCCCTTTGCAACTCTCATAGCTTCTTGGATATAATGTCTTAAGTCTTTGATGTCGCCTTTTAAGGAGATTATTTAATTACTTTTTACTTCTAAGCATTTCATTAACAGATGTGCTCATTTATTTTGTGCAGTCACCTACACCCATAATCAAATCGATGGTGGGACCGTCTTCAATTCCTTCTTTTACCCTCTTTATCCTTATCAGATTCTTATTACATCTTAAAACGGGAATCACTCTGTTTACAATTTTTTTTAAAGTGAATCGACTCTGGTCATGTTGGAACTACTGGAGAGAGAGAGAGAGAGAGAGAGAGAGAGAACTGGAAATTGGAAAAAAGAAGGAAATTTACCACCTCCCTTCGCGTGGAGGTCTAGTGGTTAGAACGCCCCGGTCGGAGTGATAGCCTTACCCGGGTTCGATTCCAAAGAGATGGTGCTGGAGGAGGGCGCCTTCATGTGGTGGAACCGATATAACAGGCCGGTGGAGCTGCCCGCTTTTACAAATGTCCCTCAACTCCCTCTCTATTCCCCCAGGAGGACAGTGGCATGCAGGAGAGGCTTGGGGTTGCATCTACTACTACTACTACTACTACTACTACTATTACTGCTACTCTACTACTACTACTGCCTCTTCTACTACCACCACCACTACTACTACTACTATTACTACTACTACTACTACAGTATATTCAATCATGCAATGCCACCAAGGGATATAAGCTAGTCATTCACCCTCACATATACAGGACTCAGTAGCCTATCCTCGGGCCCCTACGATTCGAAGGGGGTAAGATAGGGGTGACACCTTTTCCTTAGCGATTTATTTTGCATATTTCACCGTAACTTTCTCCTCCATTTTTTTAATCGTTCTAAAAATCGCCATATTTTGCATCAATAACAAGATGAATGTGAGGTGTGAAGTCAAGAATAAATCGATAAGGAAGAGGCGTTAGGGAATGCCCGATCACTTAGAATGCGACCCACTGAGGCATTCTCTCTCTCTCTCTCTCTCTCTCTCTCTCTCTCTCTCTCTCTCTCTCTCTCTCTCTCTCAATCGTTCTATCTTCTTTATTACTTCTGTTACGTCAGTTCTCTCTCTCTCTCTCTCTCTCTCTCTCTCTCTCTCTCTCTCTCTCTCTCTCTCTCTCAATCGTTCTATCTTCTGTATTACTTCTGTTACGTCAGTTCTCTCTCTCTCTCTCTCTCTCTCTCTCTCTCTCTCTCTCTCTCTCTCTCTCTCTCTCTCTCTCTCTCTCTCTCTCTCTCTCTCTCTCTCTCAATCGTTCTATCTTCTGTATTACTTCTGTTACGTCAGTTCTCTCTCTCTCTCTCTCTCTCTCTCTCTCTCTCTCTCTCTCTCTCTCTCTCTCTCTCTCTCTCTCTCTCTCTCTCTCTCTCTCAATCGTTCTATCTTCTGTATTACTTCTGTTACATCAGTTCTCTCTCTCTCTCTCTCTCTCTCTCTCTCTCTGAAGACTGAGCAAAATTCTAACACAAACATCGACCAAAAAAATGTACTTCAATTATAAGTATCTTTAATAAACATAATTAATATCAGTTATTATAATTATCGTCAAGGATTATTATTAACTTTAAATATAACTTCGAATTACTTATAAAATTTACTTAAGGGATTATAGTCAATTTTAGGGATTATAATTTACCAAAAGAATAATTATTTTTAACTATAATTAATTACATGGATCATAAATAACTTTATAGACTTTTTTAT
>NC_136980.1:3277500-3325000 GCF_032717465.1 Coenobita brevimanus | reverse complement strand
AAACAGACTTTATTAATAATCCACAGGTAAAACACACACACACACACACACACACACACACACACACACACACACACACACACACACACACACACACACACACACTCTCTCTCTCTCTCTCTCTCTCTCTCTCTCTCTCTCTCTCTCTCTCACCGGCATAGGCATCCTGTTGCTTCGGCCAATCAAACAGCAGTGGCTCCGGATCAGCACCTGCCTCAGCACTGGCCTCAGCATCAGGACCACCAACAGGATAAGGACGAGGATGAGGGAACGGACGAGGATTAGGGTAAGGATGGGCAAAGGGATGAGGATCAGGGAGGGCGAAGGGTCCGGGATAAGGGAGGGGATAAGGGTCTGGATAAGGGAAAGGATCTGGATAAGGGAAGGGTAGGGATGAGGCGAATGCTAGGATCCCCAGTAGTATGGATAGGACTCCCTTTATATTCATCTGGAAAGGATGATTATCATTAGTAGTAGTAGTAGTAGTGTAGTAGTAGTAGTAGTAGTAGTAGTAGTGGATGTAGTAGTAGTAGTAGTTCCGTCAGTACGTCAGTCAGTCAGCAATTTCGTGCCCTCTCAGTAACTTTCACATGCATGGTCAGATTTTGATATAACTTCACACAATTGTTCCCCATACCATGACGGTGTGTCGCGCCAACAACCAGCCATCTACTCCCAAGGTCAAGGTCACACTAGGGGCTCAAACAAGGTCGTGTGATGTCATACTGAACAGCCATACCTATACCACTCTGTAACTTCCACAAGAATGGACCGATTTTGAGATAACTTCACACACTTGTTCCCCATATCATGAAGGTGTGTGGCGCCCAACAACCAGCCATCTACTCCCAAAGCCAAGGTCTTTACATAGCCATACTGTGCACACGGAACATACACAGTGCCATCATACCCACATTGTATACACAGAACATAATAGTATGGTATGGTTAGCATCGTTGGGCACTTTGTATTTCATAACAGTATTTCATTCACTTGTTATTATTTTGGATTAAACTAACACATGGTTCCAAACTTCATCATTTTTCTGTTCACTTTAACTTGGCCCAGAATTTCCACATCTTCAAAAAGAATACCTAGATTAACACAAAATGCTATACTCACTTCACCTTAACTTGATCCAGATTCTCGTCCTTTACAGCTTATTTCACGTAGCTCAGTGGCAGAATGAGGCCAAGACTAATCAGATTGGAGGGGTTAGAGGTAGCAAAAGAAATAATCGGATTCAAGGGGTTAAGGGTGGATGACCAGACCACCGCCCCTGGATAGCATAACAGGATCCAAAACCCTTCAGTCACCTCTTAAAATCTGAACCTAGAGCCAGTGCGATTAAGGGGTTCAGGTGTTTGACTGCTTCTCTGATTATTTTCTGCTTCTAATCTCTAACCATAATCAGTAATAAACAATAAAAAATAAGAAAATAATATATGAGAACATTTATCGCAAAGCCTGTATTATCCATCATCCACTTCTTTATTGTCCCATTAGGATAGTGGAGTGACCAGTCGCTCGTCCTTGAATGGTTTTAAGTGAGCAATTAACCCGTGCCTCGACCCACTAGACTACCTTGTCACTCGGTGTAGAGTCACCTGAAGGCCGAACTAAAGCAAGTGAGTGGATGGTGGGCATGCCTACCTTCCACCTAGGATTTAGTAGTAGTAGTAGTAGTAGTAGTAGTAGTTGCAACCTCAGGCTCATCTGAATGTAAACCCAGTGGACTACAGGCTGAAGTTACCCCTCTCCTGCAGTCCACCATCTTCCCTTGGGGGGATAGGGAGGGAACGGAGGGACGTTTGTATAACCAGGCATGGGAGCCACCGTCATATCAGTGTCACCACGTGAAGGCGTCCCCGTACAGCATAAGAAACCATTATCAATTCCCTTAATTAATTACAGGTATAATTTCAGTGCCCTTACCTTGATGATTAGCAGGTGAAATGAGACAGGTGAGGAGATGCACCTCGGTCGATGGCTGGGAGGCTAGTGAGGGACGAAAAATTGGTGGTGTGTGTGTGTGTGTGTGTGTGTGTGTGTGTGTGTGTGTGTGTGTGTGTGTGTGTGTGTTATAATAGATTTCTCACATCCATCAGATTTGACTAAATACACTCACACACACACACACACACACACACACACACACACACACACACACACACACACACACACACACACACACACACACACACATTCCCCCACCTCTCTCTCTCTCTCTCTCTCTCTCTCTCTCTCTCTCTCTCTCCTCCCATACCACCTCCCCTTTCAGCACTCTCTCTCTCTCTCTACCCCCATACCACCTCTCCTTCCGGCACGACCATCCCCTAAACATTTCATCAGGGACCCCCCCGCACTCTCTCTCCCTCGATACATGTTATTCTCTACCAACCCACACATTCGCTTGCAACACCATCTCGAAATTTTTTGACACTTTGGCCTTGAAAGCAATCCATATGACTCCTGGTGAGGTGTATTTGAAAACCTGAATAAAAGGTTTGATTTTACTGGGGTTCTCAGAAAACAGACTGAAACCTTTTTAATCGTAGTTGGTTGTTTTCGTCGAGATAAATAAACTAACTTTTCTTCCAAGGCATTTTCATCGCAGAACTAGAAACCAGAGCCAAGTTTTCAGAATTTTTTTATTAAAGTTCCAAATGAAATTGTAGGTTTTACAACTACGCCAAGGCAAGGACAGGCAATAATGCTCAGGTTAGGACTATAAGAATGTGGCTTTCTTGGATAGGCTTGGTCCCGTTCAGTTGGTCTGTGTTGTTGTTGTTGTTGCTGTTCTACTACTGTCTGCCTGGCTGAGCAGATCCAGTGACCACAGGCAAGCAGCCGCCTTCCTGTGGCAACAGCACCTCGCCAGGGTGGGAACAGGGTCCTTCCACATGGCGAGGTGAAGGGAGTGTGGAGGAGGCACAGCCCACAAGAGGATGTGCTGTGTATAGGAGATATGTATGAGTAGTAGTCTCAGCCCGGACTTTGACTACTCAGTAAATGTGGTTGAGTTCCCCGCCTGGGAGTGTTGTGCAAGGCCAGCTACCAGGCCTTGGCCCCACGTCATTGCCATGGTAGTACATCCCGGGACGATGGTAACCATCCATCTACTACCTGTTGGTGGGCTAACGGGTGCTACACCTTGCCCAAGGGTGACCCGGGACTATGCAGGGCAGGGGCGTCCATCTTCCCTGAGCCGGACACATGACCAGGCCGCATAAGCGAAGCTGATTTTTGTAATGCCCAGAAATAATCCTTCGAGCTGTTGCAAAGACAGAATGGAAAAATGACAGGGTTACAATCGGAGACATTTTCTTTTAGAGCAGAATATATCTTCAAAGTCAGGGCATGTTTGGGTGAATCTTGTGATTCTTTGTTCCTCCTTCAAAGCCCTCGTTTTTGTGATCCCCCCCCCCCCCAAAAAAAAAAAAAGTGAAAAAATAAAGAGTGATTATCCACGGGTTTAATTTTATTGATAAGGTGGTCTGGGTGGGGTCACTGAAGAAAAACAAGCGGGCTGTGACGTAAATATATAACAAAACCAAACGAATGACACACACACACACACACACACACACACACACACACACACACACACACACACACACACACACACACACACACACACACACACACACACACACACACACACACACACACACACACACACACACACACTGACGTCTGCGATTTAAAAAATATTTATTTATTGATTTACTTCCATCCATCCATTCTTTTTTTTCTTTTGCTCCAACAGGACAGGAAGAGCTTCTGGCCACGCTATTCAGTTCCGAATTTTAAAGTGCGGATGACCAGCCTCGTTATTCCCTGAGTCGCATTGTGTGAATGATCTTGTATTTGGTGTTCTGTTACCTTCTTTTTGCTTTTTTTCTTGGAGGGAACAATTAGCGGGGTCCTGGCCTTTGGTTCCTTCTTCCTTGCATTAAAAAAAAAAATATCCAATCACCCCTTGCATGAAACTCTTCCAGGTTTATTCCCGTTGGAGCACCTTAACCCGCTAACCCACCAGGCGCCATTTGGTTATATGGTTACCACCCAGCGTATAAAACGGTTTCCTGTTTTACGAGAAACTTTTTGTCTAGTCACAAATCTGAAGGCAGCACCACATCGAGTGAGTGGATGATGGACTCCCCCACCTACCACAGCACTTAAAATCACGTTCCTTAACATCACTGCCGCCTAGCACTGTCCCCAGCACCTATATCACCTATGGTCCTCATCAGGGTGAAGGTGACTCTCTCAAGGTGTGGTGAAGTGCTTGGACAGGTGTGCGTGTCGGCAGGTGAGAACGATGCATGGTGGCGTAGTGTAAATATTTCTTTTTATATCGTCTGGGAGGGTGAGTGTTGGGGTGTATTTGGGTGTAGTGTTGTAGGTGAGAATAATGCTTAGTGTAAATATTCCCTTTTATATCGACTAGGGGGGGTAAGTGCTTGGGCTGTGAATTTCCCTTGAGGAGATTAAAGCAAGATGTGTTTTTCAGGATGATTGCTTTTAGTGGGAGTCTAATTATGCCTCTAACACTTAACACTGACCCCTACCAATGACCTTGACTTCTAATCGCCTCTTCCCAGATCCAGGCACTTTCCATATGCCAATTTTGACCCAGGGGATTTTTTCACATACCTACCTACCTACCTACCTACCTACCTACATACATATACACATTCATACATAATCGTACATACACACATACATAATACATACATACATACATACATACGAACGAACACTTACCTGGCTATAATTAAGACTACTAATAGGCAGTTTCACAAGCCACTTATGAAGGTGCTTAAGTGCCTGGTTTTCTTTCTCGTCCTTCTTAAAGACAATTACAAGATAAGTATGTCTATTGGCAATCAGTGAAACGGCAGTGTTATTTAAATATGCTTTATTCGTTGGCAGAAGGAGTTGAGGGGGAACTAGGGTTGTAATAATGATAATAATAATAATAATAATAATAATAATAATGATAATAATAATAATAATAATAATAATAATAATAATAATAATAATAATAACAATAATAATGGTGGTGGTGGTGGTAGTAGTAGTAGTAGTAGTAGTAGTAGTAATAGGGATAAGCCAAAAGGGAAAGGTATGTTTTTGGCACTCGAGTTATTTTTTTTTTCTGACTGGGTGAGGGGACGCCATCTGTTGCGCGGCGCCTTGATCCGAATCCCTAAGAGGCGGAGACCCTGATGGTGCCACTCGTACTCCCGTGACCCTCGAAGGTACCCCCCAGCTCTGAGGACGAGGTTGGAGGAGGAGGTGAAGACGTGGTTGGTTGAGACTGGGTTGCGTTCTTCTTAGGTGCTGAGTTGTTTGTTGGGTGTGTGGGGGCAAGGAGAGACTGACTGGGAGAGTGTCTTGGCTCCTGAGTGTTCGTGTGGAGGGAGAGACTGAGTAGGAGTGTGTGTGTGTGTGTGTGTGTGTGTGTGTGTGTGTGTGTGTGTGTGTGCAATGTACCGATAGAAAAATTAGTACTGTAGTAATAGTAGTAGTAGTAGTAGTAGCAGTAGTAGTAGTAGTGATGATGATGACGATGATGATGATGATAATGATGGTTTGCAGTTAATGGGTTATTACTGAAGGAGAATAATACATGAGTTACGATACTAAGGACGATACCAATGTCGTTTAGTAAGATGATGATGATGATGATGATGATGCGGTAGACGATGACGATAGCAATGACAATAAGGATGACGATGACGACGATGATGATGATGATGATAGCAATGACAGAAACGATGATGATGATGATGATGATGATAGCAATGACAGAAACGATGATGATGATGATGATGATGATGATACTTACGTGTCCCAGCGCTGGTTCCTCCGTACAAATTACTCTGGGTGTGCGTCTGTCCGTAGTAAGTACCCCGTAGTCCTTGGTTCCTGGCCGTGTACTCTACGAAATGTAATGAGGGAAGTTTAGCACAGTACACCCTTCAACCTATTATTTAATAGTACTCTGTTCACCTTAAGTAGGCGTAAAATTGCCATCTCTCCGTCTAAAAGTCTGAGCTGCATCAAGATAGTAACACTAGAGTATGGTGCTAGTCACGAAGAAGTGCTATAAGAAGGATGTGGAGTGAACTAGAGACTAAGTACATTTTAGCACAGTACACCTTCGTATCTTTATAATATTTTTGCAGGTACATTCCGAGGCTCATCCTTATATATATTACAATGTTTCGTCTTTGATTCAGAATATTAGGTACAGTAGAGGGGGTGATTATTTAAGGAAAGTACAGTTGCGGACAAAAGTTAGTCTGCTATTCCACTGCGTCTTCGTCACAGTTAGGGCATGTTCGTCACTTTCCTCCCTGACGCATCACATCAAAGAGGTTCAAAAATGGACGGAGAAATATACCAAGTCTTTCTCTGAGCTCAGGAATATTAGCCTGCAGAGGAGAGAAGTTAGAAACCAGCTTAGGAATATTAGCCGGCACAGGAAATTGAGAAGTAGTAGTGAAATCAGCTTAAGAATATTAGCCAGCACAGGAAAGTGACAAGCAGAATTGAAATCAGTTAAGGAGTATTAGCCTGAAGAGGAAAGTGAGAAGTAGAAGTGAAACCAGTTTAGAAATATTAGCCTGTAGAGGAAAGTGAGAAGCAGGAGTGAAATCAGCTTAGAAATATTAGCTTGCAGAGGAAAGTGAGACGTAGAAGCGAAGTCAGCTTTGGAATATTAGCTTGCAGAGGAAAGTGAGACGTAGAAGTGAAATCAGCTTAGGAAAATTAGCCTATAGAGGAAATTGAAACACAGAACTGACATCAGGTAGACTTATTCCTAGCTCACAACTAATTCTTAACTAATTATATGCATCCACGACTAAGCATTCAAGGTGTGGAGGGAGGCCCAGGTAAAAAACAAACCCACTAGCCTACCTGGATAACTGAATAAATAAAAGAAATAGGTAGGAAATAAATGAGGAAATATGCAAAAACTAACCTGCGGTGCCCCAGGTGTAATAAGGTGTATGTCTTCGTACGATTTTGGCGTAGGATTCTTCGTAGGTAAGAGGGACGTCTGGTATCACCCCATCCGTTGCTGGGGAGAGATGGGGTGAGGGGAGAAGAGGTGTTGAGAGCGGGGTGAGGGGAGGCTTTCAGTCCTCTATGTTCACAGATGGTTAACTCTGGAACTGTCCTCCTCAGTCTGTATTTCCCTCTGTCTATGACTCCCTTGTCTTTTAAATCCGGTGTGTGTGTGTGTGTGTGTGTGTGTGTGTGTGTGTGTGTGTGTGTGTGTGTGTGTGTGTGTGTGTGCAGGATCTTGATTTTTTTATGTCTTGTTTTTTCATGGTAAGTACATTCTGCAGACTTTTTTTTTTTTTTTTTTTTTTTTTTTTTTTTGTCATGCCTGGAGAAAAAGATAAAAGGGACGAAGGATGAAAAAGTAGGGGATGGAGAAAGAGGGAAAGGTATTGGCAATAAGAAGGGAAGTAGGGAGAACACACACACACACACACACACACACACACACACACCGCTCGCTGGTGCAGTGGTAACGTTCCCGCTTGCCATCTGGTGGACGGGAGTTCGCGCCTCGCTCAGGTTGCGAAAAGTTTCACTGACGAAGTGGGTGGTAACTGTCCATCTGGAGCAAGGGGACGGGTGTGTGCGTGTGTGAAGGTCACAGCCTTGCCCTTAGATCGGACTATATGAGCTCTCAGCTCCCTTCCGGGAGGGTAAAAGCTGATCATCACGACCATCAAGTGATCCTGACCGACCAGGTGGAAAAAAAAAAAAAAATACACACACACACTCATCCCCCCCACCCCCCCCACACACACATCACCCCACCCCATCCCACCACACACACACATCACCCCACCCCACCCCACCACACACACACATCAACCCCACCCCACCCCACCACACACACACACACACACACACTTTACCTTGGTTATCGAGGAAATGGTAAGGATGCAGCCCACGCCCTGCTGCACCCACCACCACCACCACCACCATCGCCACCACAACCACCACCAACCACAGTTTCTGCAACCACAAGGGACCTGGGTTCGCTTTGCAAAACACTGAGGGAATTAAACTGTATTCTTAACTGCATAATAAGCACCAAACACCTTTCACTTAGCGATTTATTTGGCGGAATTCACACTAACATTCCCTTTGATGCTGTTTTTAATATCACCGTAGTCTGCATCAGTAACACACACGAGGGTATTGTGTTTGGCAGAATAAATCACTTAAGAGGAGGTGTTAGGGAATATTCAGTGCCACATAAGCTAGAAATAAATAATGTTTCGTGTTCTGGATTTTATTTATTTATTTACCATATTCATTTATCTTTATGCTTTTTATTTTTGCTCTGAAAACACTGGCTCTTACCATCGTTAGAGTTTTCCTGCTGAAGTTGTGAATGTTATTGAAGATGCTGAAGTTTTAAATCTCTCTCTCTCTCTCTCTCTCTCTCTCTCTCTCTCTCTCTCTCTCTCTCTCTCTCTCTCTCTCTCTCGCTCTCTTACTCCACAAAGTTCCTCTCTCCCCCTCTCTTCACCTGCTTCCTCTTAGGCCTCGCGTCTCAAATTGGAGGTGAATCCAGGTAAGATCAAGGTGTTTTTCCTGGGGCAGGTGAGGTTAATGAGCGGAACGTCAGCTGAACGTGATGTGAACGTGTTTTAAAATAGAACCCTCGTTTGAACACCACATCAGTGTTTGGATGATAAATTGGTGTTTGGATAGCCAGCGGACTTGTTTGGGTTCACTATGTCATGATTATATTTCCTTTTTTTATTTTTTCCATTTTCTTGGCCATGTGGAGAGGATGGAGAACGAGAGACTAACGAGGAGAGTGTATGTGAGTGAGGTGGAGGAGGGGAGAGGGAAGGGGAGGCAGAGGATGAGGTGGAGGGTGGAGTGGAGAGATATACCAGCAGGGGGGTGTGAGTTAGGTGGAGGGCAGTGAAATGGTGGGGGACAGGGCAACATGGAGGCGATTTGTCTGTGGCCATCCCTTACGACAATAGATAGATAGATAGAATGTTTCTTAAGCAAAATCTTTAAGTATCACGGCATCCTTATCGTTGTAATTTGGGTACACAACAAAAAAACACGTGACAAAAACAGTAACATGACAAAAAGTGACATGAAAAAACACAGAGACATGACAAAAGACACAAGGGGTATGACACAACCACAACAGCATAAGGTCATCATAGTAACAATATATCCTGTACAGTGACATGAGAGTGACGTGACAGAAGTAGTGACATGACAAAAGCAGCTACTGACAATAACCAGTGACATGAACCACAGTAACATGACAACTACCAACTCAGTGAAATGACAACCACGGTGACATGACAAAACCATTTATACCATGTCAAGAAAAAGCTCAATTATGTGTATTATTTATTGCATTCTCAGTACAAGTTTATAGTGCCCTAGCTACACATAGGTGGAAGTACATATATTACTTTATAGTGCTACATAATATACTCATCACGTACGGTATATAGGTGCGTCAAATACAGCAATATGTAACAGAAATACAGGTAAACAAAAGGTGGATTTATCGATCAGTTTATTTGTGCATTTCTGATTATAGTTTTTGGTTTAATTCAGTGATGACAGCCCCGAATGTTCTGGTGAGTTTTTATTTATTTATTTATTTATTTATTTTTTTTGGGGGGGTGCTTCTGTCCCTTATATCGCGTCACCTGCCTGTTTATCTTTCACCCAAAATGCTGATAAGGGAGAGACGGGAGAGGGTAAAACACACACACACACACACACACACACACACACACACACACACAAGAAAGAAAAGAAAGAAAGAAAAAAGAAGAGAGACACAGAATTAATTTTTTTGCAGTGACCCTCTCGAAATTTTCATTAATATTTGCAAAGACCTTTCAAAAATTGCAGACCATCATTTTTATGTCAAATGAGAAGATGGAATGAGTTTTCAGACATAACCCCCCCCCTCTCCATTTGGATACGCCCCTGTGGTTAGTTTGCATATTACTTTCCTTTATCCTTCAAGATTATGCTTCCAAACCGATTGTCTAACCTAATTTAGAGCCGGGAAATAAAACAATGCACTTGTTTCATGTATCACCCAATTTCCAGTTCACAGCACTAGACATATACATAATTCAGGAGTCATTACCCTACCTTGCTAATGACGGGCATTGAGATCCCTAATTAACTCTTTCTATTACATCTAGATTATTAACTACGTATTCCCCCAAGCAATGCCTTCTTAAAATAACAATAATCGTCTTTAGAATTACCTTCACCTTTAATAACAGTAAGACGTTCAAGGCTCCCCATAGTTTTATCTCAGAATTAATACACCTTAGCATTTTATATTCCCTCACTAATTTCCCAGCCAATATTCTCAGCCTGACTATTAACCTTCTTCAGTATTAATTAGGCTGCCATCTTATTCCCACACCAGACGATTTTGTCCTTAGAATAAAATACAGTTTCTCGTTATATATTCTCAGTCTGGTTAATACCCCTTCCACAGTAATATTTAGACTATTTTATTCTCTCCCCAGACGATTTTTACCCTATTTATCCAAGACCCCACGTACTTAGGGGGGTTAATGGATGCTATTCTTAACCCCTTCCCTCCTACCTGACTAAAACCGTCTGGCGATATCGAGCGTAACATTATAAATCGTCAGTGAACCGAAGCGCTACATCCACTGACTCAGGTGGCTTATGTTTATGCTCTTGCTGCTTACAGACGATTTTACTCAGCTTAGCAAAGGCCTCAAGTAGTGAAGGGGTTAAGGAAGGCTTTATCTAATCCCACCAGTCCAAAAAAATCGTCTGACCATAGTAAGAATGAAGAGGACATCACATTGCTACTTTCACTTCGCCTCCTCTCTCTCTCTCTCTCTCTCTCTCTCTCTCTCTCTCTCTCTCTCTCTCTCTCTCTCTCTCTCTCTCTCTCTCTCTCTCTCTCTCTCTCGCTCTCTCTCTCTCTCTCCTTTTTCTTCCCATTCTCTTCTCACCACCTCTCCTTTTCTCTCGCTTCAGTCAACTTCCTCGCCCTCTTCGCTTCTCTCCTCCTCTCCACTTCTCCCTCTCTCCGACCTCCTGTGGCTTCCTCTCCACTTCTCTCGCGCCTTCTCGGTCTCTCTCTCCCATTCTCTATCCCTCCATTCTTCTCTTTCCTTCCTCTTTTCCCTCTTACTCTCTCTCCCTGCATCTTCTTCCTCCTCCTCCTCTTCTATGTTTCTTCTCGCCTCATCACCATCATCACTATCGTAGTCTTCTTCACCGTCTTTCACTTTCTTCTCCCCTTCTTCGCTTCCGTTCTTCACCAGTTCCTCGCTTCCTTGATCCTCCTCGCTCTTATCTTTATTTTCTTTCTTCCTTTTTCGCTTGGATCCCAGAGTTTCTTCCCCATTGTCCTCGCCGTCTTCAAAACTATCTGCTTCTTCCTCATCGTCGGCTTGTTTCCTCCTCTTCTTATCATCAGCATTATCACCATCATCATCATCGTGTTTACCCTTTTTCAGTCTCTTATCTTTAGCCGATGACCCGCCTTCCTTTTCCTTATCGCTTTCTGAGTCTCCATCACTATCGTCTTCGGAGATAAGGGCCCGGCCATCCCTATCATCACTTGCCTCAGCACTAGCATCATCACCATCATTTTCGACGGAGGACAAGCTTCCATCATCATTTTCGCGTCTCTTCTTGGATTTTGGCGCCTCTTCCCTGCCCTCCGCTGACGTTTTCCCTTCTTCATCATCCTCTTCATCACTTTCAGGCGAGATGTCATATTCCTCATCACTGTCCTTTAATTTACGGTCATCGTCACTTTTTTTATTCTGACGATCTTTGGACGAATCCCTTTCATCTGTGCTCTCGTCTGAAGCATCATCTTTGGCCATTTCTCCACCATCATCATCACCATCATCATCGTCACCTTCACTTCCCTCATCATCGGTGTCTCTTCCAAGGCTGTCATTTTCTTTATCATCTTCATTACTATCCTCCTTCTTACTGTCTTTTGCAAGCCTATCATCCTCTTCACTTGCTTCTGACACCAAATCCTCTTCACTCTTATCTCTCTTCCCGCTTTCGTCTCCTGTTTCTTTCAGCTTTCTTTTTCTATCTTCTAGTGCAAGGTCCTCAGTGCTATCTTCATCTTTCTCCTTGCTATCATCGTTGCTATCTTCTTCTTCTTCATCCCCATCCTCTTTTCTTTTATCGCCACTAATGCTCTCCTTTTTATCTTCAGCTTCAGAATCACTCAGCTTGCTGTCAGTTTCATCGTCTTCCTCATCGCTGTCGCTGTCTCCTTCAGGCTCTCTAACTCTCTCCTCGTCTTCATTTTCATCTCTCTCCACACCACCCACCTCCTCACTTCCATCGGCTTTACCCTCCGCTCCAGTGTCATCTCCTTTGCTTTTTCCAGACACTTCCTCGGACATACTATGGAATTTGTCTTCAACCACATCACCTTCCTCCAGATCTTTCACTCTGCCATCCGTGAGTGTGTCTATTGCAAGATTATCGTCGTCTGCCTTGTCCAGTCCAAAGCTACCGTTGCCTCCTTCCTCCTCTCCACTCTCCTTGCTAAAATCCATCTCATAACTATTGTCGACGTATGTTATCTTTCTTCCTCTTCGTCCTTGCTTCCTCCTTTTTTTATCAGTTCTTTTTCTTGTCTTCTCCTCCTCACTATTTCCTTTCTTCGTCTTCTCGCTGTTTCCTCTTCTATCTGTCTTCTCTTTCCCCTTATCATCGTCAAGGGCTGAGTCTTCAGAGCTATCAGGTTTTGAATTTTCTTCCTCTCTCTTATTTTTCCTTCTCTCCTTCGACTTTCTACTCTCCTTTCTCCTCCTCCTCCTTCCTTCCTCAGCACCGGTTTCTCTTCTAGCTCTCTCCATGCACTCTCCTTCCTCCAAACTGTCCCTCTGGATACTGTCATAGGCCCTTCTTTCCTTTCTCTTCCTACTCTCTAAAATCTCTTCCTCTCCACTTGACTCCAGGTGACGTCCATCACCGTCCTCCATATACGAAGCAGTGAATCCCTTTACTAACTCGTCCTTCAACAGATCCTTCTCCCTCGAACCACCTCGATCCCTGTACACACTCATGGCCATAGGATCGAGGAGAGAGGACAGGAGGGCCCTGTACGGTGAATCCAGGGTGGAGTATTTGCCATCCTTGTCCCCAGATTTGTAGGCCAAGATTTCGAGACCGCCATCGCTGAAGGAGGGGATGTATTTGGGTTGCCGGTCTGAAATTATGAGAGGCTGGCTGATCATGCGACCGTCTCTGGTGTCGCCCAAAGTAATAGCCTCCGGAGCTCTTGTCAGAAAGATCAGGTCTCTGGAATCCTCTGCTGGGAAAGATGCGTCACCACTGGAATCCTGTGCCGGGGATGAGGTTTCACGTTTAGACTCATCTGAAGCATTTTCGACACCGGGGAGGTTCAGTATAGTCGCCCCTTCAATGTCAAAGATATCCGAGAGGTCTGAGAGGTTCATCACCCGCTCGCTTTCTTCCGACGATTCATCACGCTTTTCCTCTGAATCTCCCGTACTTGAATCTTGCTTTGAATCTCCTTTTTCTGGAGACTTTGGGGCATCGTCAACCTCGTCAGATTCATCAGAGTAACTTTCCTTGGTATGTGAATTCTTTTTGCGTTTTTCTTCATCTTTTTCATTGCTTTGGCTTTGACTTTCCTCCGATTCATCTTTGTCTTTCACACTCGTCTTCCTGTTTCTCGTGGTGTTTTTCTTCTCCCCCTTTTCCCCCCCAGATTCATCACTTTCTATCTCCCCCTCACTGGATTCTCCCTCACTGTGAGTATTTTCCTCTGCGCTTTTGCTGGAAACTGCCTGATCGTTTCCTTTATGTTCTTTGTTTTTGGTCTGACTTGATGATTTGCTTGAGGATTCCTGAGATGAGGTGGATGACGACTCCTTACTCTTCTCAGCTGTCGAATTCTCCTCTGGGCTGTCTTCACTTGACGCTCTCTTCTGGTGCTCTCTTGACTGGATGTCCTTCGTCTCTTGTACAGTGGCTCCCTCATCACTTGTGTCCTCTTGCTCACTAGATGTCATCGAGTCGCTGTTTCTGGCGCTACGAACTTCATTGGTCTCTACACTGTCCCCTTGAAGTTCTTTTTGCAGATTTTTAAGTCTCTTGTCTTCGATTTTTGGTTTTTCAGGGCTTCTAGGTGTGCCACTCAGCTCCCCTTCCTTCGTGAGCAAGTAGTAAGAGCCCTGCTGTGTCTTTCCCTGATCCGTTTCGTTTAAGATCGGTGTCGGCAAATCCATGTTTGGTCGGTGCAGTTCAGAGAGGCCCTTTCCATCACCTGCATCTTTTCCAGGGGCCCGGAATCCCTCCCTTAAAGGATCCAGGCCTCCTTGACCTCCTGGGGGCATGCGCGTGGAGTGTCTAGAACTCGGATAGCGCATGGGTCCCTCTGGCCTGCTACGGTCCTCTGGGTAGGGCAAAATCACGCCTCTCTCAGGGTAGGTCAGAACGCGATCTTGGGTGAAATGAGGTGTGTCTGCGGACCTCATCACGACCCCCATAGGTAACTCCCCAGGGGCCTGCTGGTATGAGGGCATCGGGTACCTGTAGTGTGGCGGGGGTAGCATCTCCTCCTGGCCAACGACATCGCCACGGTACACAGCCCTTCTCTCCATCCCTACGTCAGGATGCATAGCCCTGTACGCTGAGGAAGGATACAGTTACACTCATCTTAGTCCTATAATTACAATAGAAATCTTAATTAATCTATTCAGTCTAGAAATGTCTCATCATTGCCAAACATTTGATGACTCTCCACTGGCTCTTAATGGCGGGAAAATTTTGAACTATTTAAATCGAATGCGGTCCTTTGTCACCTAGGGATTATAAAGAGTCCATCCACAAAACGAAGCCAAAAATCTTACCTAATTTAATCCATTTGAAAGTGGCTTCTCGTTGTCTAAGAATAATTTAATTTTTCAATAACTTAGTCCCTTACGGCGGTGATAAGAAAATTTTTAAGTACTTGCAATTTAGCCAGGTAATTAAGTTCAGTTAAGGAGTGAACCCCGGTCGTCTAAGGGTCAACAGTACTCTCTCTCTCTCTCTCTCTCTCTCTCTCTCTCTCTCTTAGATGACGAACGGGGAGATCTCAGCTGAATGTAATCGTCTGGCGGAGGCAAGAAGCTAGCAAGTGTGATTTCAGATATCAAAACGTTAATGGGATATATTTCTTATCTCACAGAACAAGGGGTCATTCTGCAGATGAGTAAAATCGTCTGGCAGATGCAAAGACGAAGAAGCTAAATCTGTCAAAATCAGGGGGTTGAAAATAGCCAGCAATAGTTCTTATAGTAAGTAAAAAAATTAATTCATTCATCATTTCACCATCTACTCTTTCCCTCAGCTTAATCCTGTCATGGCGTAAGAATTTCTAACTTTTTGATTGTTGCTTCTGCCAGACGATTTTATTCTGCGTGAAAGTGATTACTCGTCTTCTGCTGAGTAAAATCAGTCTACACAATCGCTTCAGGACGTGAAAAAAAAAAAAATCGCTTCCTCAGACGATTTTATTGAACCAGGTAGATGCTTCTAATCCTATAAAGAATGATTACTGACGAGAAATAATAAGCTAATCCATTACTCCCTAAAGGGGTCTTGAGTTGTCTTGGTAATTTAAAAGTAAAAAATAAATTCTTGTCTCGTTCGTGTGGTTATGGAAATGTAATCGTTCTCAGTGGCATAATTTGGTCTGGGGCACTTGGGTATTTGTCTCATGAGGTGATAGTTGACATTACTTATAAATGTAGCTACATAGGCAAGCCAAAAGAAGGTTAAATATGAAAGCAGTATGTTTTTAAAGGACAGGGAGAATTATTGTAACATATTGTGCTAAGATAAAATTATTGTAGTGACCCATTAACTTTGCCAGGCCTCTCTGAAGCTAAAATAAAGGAAAATAAAGGAAAAAAAAACTCTCTGCAGATAGAAAAAATAAACAGCTAAAAAAAGGCATAATTAAACAGAACAGGTAAATAGTAGCCTAGGTGTTGATTGTCGAAGAAGATAGGAGTCCATTCACATGTTAATTCTTTCACGTCGAAGTAAACACAATCTGATCGCTTACCACTGCGCCTGGGATGGACTGGAGCCCCCCGTGGGTACTGGACGTTGTGAGATAGCAGGAGTTCTCGGGGTATATAGTCCTCCCCAGCATTCACCCCCAGAAGTCCCCTATCCTCCCCACGGCCGCTGTAGGGGAGAAGAACGCCTGCCCTCTTCGTCACCGTGGTCCCCTCCTGCCCTAGCCTCCCCATCTCGGCCCCCTTCCGCCTCTCGTCACCCACCGCCCTGGCCTCCGTCTTCGTCGCCTCCAGAGTCCACCATGCCACAGCCCACAGCACCACGGCCACCGTCTGTCTCCATCTGACGCCCTAGAACACACCAAGGCCTTTCTATACTCCTTTCACTTTTTCGAAAAATTCCCAAAAGCGTCAGGCATATCAAAAACGCCTTCGCCATAGTCACTCTCGTTTTCCGTGTGATTTGCTCCTTTCACTTTAACTTGGCCTAAAAGTGCCATCTCTCCACTTTGAATGCCAAAGTGTAGCAGGAAATTAATACCAGAATATAATACTAGTCATGAAGAGGTACAGGAAGCTCCCTAGCACCTCTCCCTTAACGAATTATTTTATGGATACAGCAGGTTCATATAAATCTGTGCGTTATTCAAGTGTATGTTGAGATTAGAATGACTTAAATAACGCAGAAGAGGATAGCCAGGTGTCATAAGCAAAATAAATCGCTTAGGAAGAGGTGTTGGGGGCTGGAGTGTAGTTTTCCCCTTCACCTGTAACTATTTTATACCTGAATATGGAAACGTGTATTTGTGAATTAATTAATGTAGGGTCACTGTATCATCTTATTCTGCCATCAAAGTGCGTGTAATAAGCTTCAAAAGGACAAAACTCTGGGCCAAGTTGAGGTAACCGGACCATAGAACTCACCATTAGAGAGGACCTGTGTCGTGGGAGAGGGTGTGTGTGGAGGTGAGGGGAGATGGCAACGTAATGTTGGTACCACCTCTTACTTCCACTTTTACCCCTCCTCCCTCCTTCCCTCCATCCCTCCATCCCTCTATTCTCCCCTCCATCCCTCCATCCCACTATTCTCCCTATCCCTCCCCCCCCCCTCTCTCTCACTTTCCCTCCCTCCCTCTCTCCATCACTGTTTCGTCCCACGATTTCCCACACGCATTTTTTCTCCTGCTCATTCACTCCAAACTTTTCCAGGGTTTTTGAATTCTCTTCCTTACCTTCCCTCTCTCCCCTCCCCTCATTTTTTCCTTCCCCATCCCCTCCCCTCCTTCCCTCCCATCCCCTTCCCCCTCCCTCCCTCCTTCTCTCACTCCCTCCCCCTTCCCTCTCTTTCTCTTGCTCAGTGTTTGGGTTCTGCTTCGAGTTATATCATCCAGTGTTTGACCTCTCTGGTTACCAATGTTTTAAACACTTTCCACCCCCCTCCCTCTCCCTCTGTCTCTCCCTCCCTCTCCCTCCCTCCCTCTCTCTCTCTCTCTCTCTCTCTCTCTCTCTCTCTCTCTCTCTCGAAGTGGTGCAGCCTCCCCATGGTTACCTGTGGCTAGTGGAGTACCTCAAGGGGTGATGCTGGTGCCATTTTAGTAGTTAATTTACGTATGTGATGTGATGTTGGATTAAATAATTACATAAAAAATACAAATGATACTACTACATAAAAAATCAGGCATTAAAGACAACTGTAGACAAACATAAATTACCTTTCAAACACAAAAACAGATAAAATTAATGAGTGATTAGTGAAATGGGAGCTTCCTTCAGGAGGGGAGTGTTTTTTATAGATCTATGTATCTATTGCCAGACGTCTTAATCCCGCAAGGAGAGGCCACAAATAAATAGCCTCCTCGTCTGCCTGTCCCCTGTCATTTGGCTGCCCTCCCTTCAACTCACATACCCCTTTTCTCATATATCTCTCCACTCCATCCCTCCATCTAGTCCTTGGTCTACCCCTCCTCCTCTCCCTCTCCACCTCATTCATACACACTATAATACAGACAGAAAAAAAAAAATAATATCCAAACACCTGGGCCCTTTACCTTCAGAACTATCGTATTTAACCTCTTATACTGTGACCAGATTTCTGTAATATTTTTGGCACCCTCAGACTCTCTCTCTCTCTCTCTCTCTCTCTCTCTCTCTCTCTCTCTCTCTTGCTATGACAGGCCTCCCCCAACACCCGGCCTTACTTTCAAACAAGGGCATTTGCTTTACTAACACCTCCACACAACCATCACACAGGAACATTGCAGTCCCCTGAGCTCACCTGTATTCCTTACCTGGCTGGCATTCCTTCTTGTAATGTCTAGCTCGTTGGATTTCCCTTCCTGTGCAGTTTGGTGTAATTTTCCTCCTGTGTGTGTGTGTGTGTGTGTGTGTGTGTGTGTGTGTGTGTGTGTGTGTGTGTGTGTGTGTGTGTGTGTGTGTGTGTGTGTGTGTGTGTGTGTGTGTTTTATAACCTTTTCTCCATCAGGCATCCATTTATCTCTCAGTCAATCCTTTACATACTAGCCCATCAGAAGCGTAGGGGTCCTGGGCTAGAGGTTATTTATTTCTTCAATCATTTATTGGTGGTACATCGATGCAATCACCATCCACTCACCTGATGCAGTGCTACATTAGGCTGACTACACAAGGTGACAATTCAAGTGGCATCCTCTAACCCAGGAAACCATTTACTACACTCTCCGTGGTGACAATATAACCAAGAGAGGGGCGCCTGGTGATCTCGTGGGTTCAGGGCACTCGAATTGTATATATTTGGCTCATTTAGGGTTTAGATCCAAAGAGTGGTTGAGGTTTTTGTTTAATCCCACGTGGGTAAGTGGCTGATTACTCGTACCTTAAATATCTCGACCAATTAGCCTAGCCCAGGGCCCCTACGCAGCTGGTGAGGAATGAAGGATTAGATGATGGAAAGATGAGTTTATTTTATGTTTTCTTAGGGGACAGTGGTATGTGTAAATTGTATGTAGTTTGGTTTCTATATTACAGTTAAGGGAGGCGAAGGAGAGTACGATGTGTACCCCTGGTTAAGGTGATTGTCAGTGTTCCTTCTTCACCTTATATCTCATTTACCACGGTGGAAAATGAAACTCTTAACAGCTTTAATCATTTTCTTTCACTCAAACAAGGGAAATATGATTATAAATTTTGTCTAGTTCACTTATCGTAGTATAAAAAGCTGATTAATACGCAGACAGTTCAAGCAGACACAGAAAAAAACAGCAGCATACACATAAAAGCACAGACATCCTACACATACATACATGAAAATACAGCCATGGTATAAAAAGACACAGATACAAGTGCTAAAGGTATACACAGAAATACAGACACATACTAACACAGAATAACGAGTCAATAATTTAATAAGACAGGGATAGCTGCATTTTCGTTGATGGCACATACAGTGGGTCGAGGCACACATATTAGCCTAAGAGAGAGAGAGAGAGAGAGAGAGATGTAGATATTATTCCTTGGCTTTCCACGCCACGAGTTAATCCCTTCAATCCACGAACGTGTTTTGCTGATTTAGTCTCGCTTCCTACAGACGATTTTCTTCCTCTACCGTGACACCTCTCGTAGTGAAAGGCTAAAGGCTAATCCCAATCCCTCCAGCTGCAAAAGTCTCTCCCCAGCTTAATAAAATCGTCTGGAGGCAGCAAGAATAAAATAAATAAACAGAGGACTATGTGACTTTAATTTATATCTTATCGGCTGGTTATCCTATACTCTTTTCACACTAGCCTGGCCCAAATTTTCGTCCATTTCCAGCCTTTTTCACGTAGCTCACTGGTAGAAAGAAAAATTATACGGCTTTCCATCCTTCCCATAGCACTTATTCGTGACCAGCATCAAACTTAAACGTTAATTTATTGTTACACCTTAGCATTCAAGGATAGAAACAAGGCAGATCTGAGCCAAGTTAGTGCAAAAAGGATATAGTCTCCCCTCTTTGCACATCCTACATTTTCTTCCATATATAAAAAATTTTCCCCTCTGGTCAAAATCCCATACCATGACGTCGTACCACTGAACCGTATCCAAAAAAAAATCCATGACTTCCATTTCTGCATAAGATTACTTGCTCTAAAATTTTTCTTAACTCGTACAGACACAGAACACTTCACAGTCAAAGTTTGGTGGATGTTAGAGCGAAAATTAATGAAAAACACAATGATATGTGATAATATTTAACTGTTATGGAGAATTCTTGTCCCTGTGAATTAGTTAGGATTCTTAATATATGCGAAACTTTGTCATTCATGTCCTTCATAAATTTTCCTCCTTTTGCTTTTCATTTTATTTCTCTACCTGTTTCCTCTATTTTATTTTTCTTCTCCTTTATTCCTTTTCTTCTTTCCATCCACCGTGTCATCCATTTTTCCTACTATTTTCCTTATCTTCTTGTCATTTACTTCTATTTTCATTTTTCGACTCTTTTTCCGTATGTTATTTTCATCATTTACTTTTTTTTTTTCCATCTACTGTGTTTTTTTCTTCATTCTTCCTGGCGCCTTCCCTCCATTTTCTTGAAGCTTCTCTCCAAGACACACTGGTTCTTCACATCTTGTCATCGTCTGCAACTGTTAAAGAAAATAATAATAATAAAAGACTAATTGAGAGAGAGAGAGAGAGAGAGAGAGAGAGAGAGAAATACTCCTGAACGGCAAGACTTCGGCCCATCATACGTAGCATAAAAAAAAAAAACTTTCAATCCAGTGGTGCATTTTATAAATATCCCACACTGCTAATAACTAGCATAATGAAAACCACGAAATTACAAAGTTAATGAGCACAAACTTATTAAAGAAAGAGTTGTTTAAAGGTGAAATTAATCTTATAAGAGCTACAGATATTTTCCCATGCAGTTATTTAAGAGCCAACAGCAACTCATAAGCCAAGGTTGATGTTAACGTTAACCGTATGAAAACAGAATATCATAAACGTGAAGCGTAAGAAAACAAAATATCATAAAAAAACAGTCAACAAAAGTCCGATACTCACACAGCTTTCTCATGAGCTTCTTCTTGAGCTGTTTGAAAAAGCGGATGAAGGCGAACAGTTTCTCCAGCCCCTTGTCCTCTCCGCTGTTTGAGTAACCCCGACCCCTCCCGAACATGGATCCCAGAACGCTGCCCACATTTCCCTTCTGGCTGTTGCTGTTTCTCCTGCTACCTCGCCTCTCGTTGCTGTTCCCTTTGCTCAAGCCAAAAAGGCCATCACCGTCATCGTCGTATCTCTCGTTGCTCGACCCCTTGTTGCCGAAGAAAGAGGAGCCCAATGAGCTTGAGGGGAATCCCATTCTTTGCTGGCTGCCGTAGCGAGACCCGTAGTACTGGCCCCTTTCGTCACTGTTACCTTTATTGCCGAAGAGAGAGGCCATCATCCTGTTTCTAACTCGTCCTCTATTCCCTCCTTTATTACCAAATAGGGATGCTAGGAAGTCGCCATTGTCCCCCCTTTCGTCGCTGCCTCCCTTGTTGCCAAATAAGCCCGCCATCATGTTGCCATAGCCTCCCTTGCCACCCAACAAACCTGCCATCATGTCGTCATCTCCACCCTTGTTGCCAAATAGTCTTGCCATCATGTTGCCATTTAGCCCGCCATTTCCTCCCTTATTGCCAAACAGGGAGGCTAAAAGGTTGCCATTGTCCCCCCTTTCATCACTTCCTCCCTTGTTGCCAAATAAACCTGCCATCATGTTGCCATTCCCTCCCTTGCCACCAAACAAACGGGCCATCATATTGCCATTGTCTCCCTTGTTGCCTAAAAGGGTGCTAAGAAAGTTGCCATTGCCCCCTCTCTCATCGCTACTTCCCTTGTTGCCAAAAAATCTTGCCATCATACCCCTGTTGCCTCCCTTACTGAGCATGGATTCAAACATATTACCACTTCCACCTTTACTTCCAAACAGGCCGCCTCCACCGTTGCCGCCAAATATGCCACCTCCCTTCCCGTTGTTCTCCCTGCTGTCATCGTAACTGCTGTCCCTTTTGGGTCCGTTCTCAGCGCTGTTGCCGAAGAGACTGCCCCGCTTCAGCCTACCATCGTCCGTTAAATCAGCCTTAGTCACAAGCTGGGCCTCCACTACCTGGCTGGAGGACGTCACTGGCTCCACAGGGGTATCGCTACCTGTAATTTCTGAGCCGCTTCCAAGGCAGAATATTATGGCCAAAATCACCGATGGAATTAGCAGGATCTGAAAAGGAAGGACAGGGTGACATGGAGGCGACTTGTCTGTGGCCACCCCTTACGGGATTAAGGCGTCTGGCAATAGACAGACTTACAGATGAAAAGGAAGGAAATACAAAATATCTTCAACCACGACATCGACGGTGCTGAGAGGGAGGAAAATATCTAAGTTACTTTTCTGAGGGTGGAAACTGCTCAAAATCCTCGTGGGTGTTACACTTGGTTTATTATCACTTAAATTGGGTAATTCCAGGTAACTCCCCAAAATGTCTTGCATACTAGCTACGTGGTGGTTGCGTGAAAATGGATGAGCCGTGGTAATGGGGAAGGAATGAGTCTCCTTGGTTGGTAGTTAAATTGATCCTCCACCCTACACTTGGCCATCAACTGAACTTAAAGAGGCTAGGGATACTTTCTGGGGACTTGCAAGAGGATAATTATTAAAAATCTACAAAATTCGTAAATAAAAGAAGAATATTTTGGTTACTACGTCTGCATAACTGGTGGCAGCAGCAGAATCTGTGAAATATATAAATTGCACAACTTGGAAATAACGTAATTCTGACTTCGTGTGTGTGTGTGTGTGTGTGTGTGTGTGTGTGTGTGTGTGTGTGTGTGTGTGTGTGTGTGTGTGTGTGTGTGTGTGTGTGTGTAAAAATAATACGCAAATTTTACAAACTCTTCAGTGTCACCAACAATAGTACTAAATCACATATATAAACTCTTTCCTGCCTGAATAACAAGCCAACCTTATTGATTTATATGTACAGAAATCAGGATATGTATTTTTCTTATCTTTTTACTAGCTGGTAGGGCCGTGAGATATGAGTCAGGATTCCAGGGGCTTGAATGACGTGTAGATGAGTGTGTGGGCCATTTCCCTTGGCATGGTGAGGTTAATTCTCCCACTTTTGTACTTTCACCTTGTTTCAAAATTGTACTGTCCATCACCTTTATATTGGAAGAAGGGTTGTGATGATGATGATGATGATAATGATAAAGTTGCTCTCCTGTTCTCATCACAACTACTAGACAAAGACCCCTTAACAAATTCACAATCACAATATATCACTTACCATTGCTAAAAGTATAAGCAGTGGTCTGGGAGGAATGGTGGTGATTGTTGCGTGTTCTGGTAGAGAGAGATAGCCAAAGAGTCACAATTGGCCGAGTGACTCTGTATATATATAGAGAGAGATGCGTGAACACACACACACACACACACACACACACACACACACACACACACGCTCCTTACATAACACCCTATAGTGGCCACTCCCTCTTTCCCTTCGTACACGCACATACACACACACACACACTCACCTCTCCTTTCACAAACCTCATCCCCAGCCTTTTCTTTCTTTCCGATGCATCTTATTCCTCTGTTCCTTACTTTACTTCGCCTCCTTTATTACACTGTAGCTCATTATTACTCTTTTCCTTATACTGTCTTTTTCCCTATCCTATAATTCCATTTTTACTTCATTATAAATTACGCTCAGATGCTTAAATGACGAAAAAAAAAAAGTGTGATTAATTTCGCTGGGTTCTATTTACACGCACACACACACACACACACACAAATATTATAGACAGATAGAAATAGATACAGACGTGTGTGTGTGTGTGTGTGTGTGTGTGTGTGTGTGTGTGTGTGTGTGTGTGTGTGTGTGTGTGTGTGTGTGTGCGTGCGTGCGTGCGTGTGTGTGTGTGCGCCCTTCCTCTTTCCTGCTACTTCCTATTTTCTTACCATATCTCGTATTGGGGTCACCCTCTTTTTATTTTCCTTTTTCACGCGATATTTTCCACTTTCATTCTTGAGGGGAAAAGTGTAGTGCCGTTCTTGACTTTGGAAAAAAAGTGCAATACATACTTTTTTCCTGATATGGTTTTTTTGAAGTGTGTTCTAAAAAAAAGTATATGCCAAAAAAACTACCAAGTCCGTATGTTGGGTAAATTCAACTGAAAGGTTAGGGAAGGAACTGAGGTTTGAGTGAGTGATAGGACGACGTGGGGAAAGACAGGAGCTCAACTGAACACCTACACTTTAAGCCCTTCACTACAATGACGTACATATTAGGTGTGCACTGGAGATAAGGTGTGCACAGGGAGATAAGGTGTGCACTGGAGATAAGGTGTGCACTGGAGATAAGGTGTGCACTGGAGATAAGGTGTGCACAGGAGAATAAGGTGTGCACGGGAGGATAAGGTGTGCACAGGAGAATAAGATGTGCACGGGAGGATAAGGTGTGCACGGGAGGATAAGGTGTGCACTGGAGATAAGGTGTGCACTGGAGATAAGGTGTGCACAGGAGAATAAGGTGTGCACGGGAGATATGGTGTGCACAGGTACAGACAGAAGTGTAAGAAAAAAAAAAAGCAAGAAAATAAGAAAAAAAAACACAAGAGCAATGAGAGGAAAAATGACCATGACATTTTTTGTTTCTTTTTTTTTCTTTTAGATACTGACGAATGGGTGAGTACAGGTCTCTCTCTCTCTCTCTCTCTCTCTCTCTCTCTCTATCTATCTATCTATCTATCTATCTCTATCTATCTATCTATCTATCTATCTTTTTACTTATTAAGGAAACGATGAGTACAAACGTGTCAGACAGTTTACCACAATCTCTCTCTCTCTCTCTCTCTCTCTTTTCTCTTCCGTCCGGCCGTGACAAGACCAATATAACCACAGAAAAAAACACACGATAAAAAAAGAAAGCGAAAAAATCCGACAGAAAAACAATCGTCACTAAAAACCCATACAGGAAAAAAACTCCTTTGCGAAAACACGGATGACGCAAGTTTGATTTAAAAAAAACACACACACACAGAGAAAATCAAGTAAAACAGTGAGAAAACATTGCGAAAGAAGGCTCCTAAACACACACACACACACACACACACACACACACACACACACACACACACAAATACTTCGAAAATGGCAATATAAATGAGTGATCTTACAAAATAAAATAAAAATAAAATACGATAGCATATAAAACTTTTCTGTAACGAAGAAGGTATACGAAAATTTTGGAATATATTGCAAAAAAACTAAAAATAAAAAAATATACAGTATATATATGCTATAGATGAGAGTAATTTTTCAAGGTAAAAAAAAATAATTGAGGCAAAAATACTTCATATATAAAATTTTACAGAAAGTTTAATTGGATTTAGATTTTTTGGGGAACCTAACTAATTATATTGATCTGACTGTAACATAGAGTGGCAGTTGTGTGTGTGTGTGTGTGTGTGTGTGTGTGTGTGTGTGTGTGTGTGTGTGTGTGTGTGTGTGTGTGTGTGTGTGTGTGTGTGTGTGTGTGTGTGTGTGTGTGTGTGAGTACCCGACAAAAACGCCAAAAACTTCATGCCAATCTAAAGGAAAGTTAAACAGAATAAGAAATACAGCAAAACATACCTTAACCCTTTCAACTCGATGACGTGTTTATTTTATTTATTTATTTATTTATTTATTTATTTTTACTACACTTTTACGAGTTAATTCCGCTGACGAGAAACCTGTAGTGTTCTAATGGAAGCTGCGATTAACCCCTTAAATTTGGAAAGTCGCTCTGAAGGCTAATAAAGGCGCCTACAAGTATGATATATAGATTGACAGATTGATAGATATGTATAGATAGGTAGATAGATATGTATAGATAGACAGGTAGATAGATACAGATATAGATTTAGATGACGTGCTCTGAGTGAAGAGGATGAGCTGTGTATTGGAGACATGCTTGAGTCGTAGCCTCAGCCCGAACTTTGAATACTCAGTAAATGTGGTTGAGTTCCCCGCCTGGGTGTACTGTGCAAGGCCAGCTACCAGGCCTTGGCCCCACGTCACTGCCATGGTAGTACCTCCCGAGACGATGGTAACCATCCACCTACTACCTTTTGGTGGGCTAACGGGTGCTACACCTTGCCCAAGGGTGACCCGGGACTATGCAGGGCAGGGGCGTCCACCTTCCCTGAGCCGGACACATGACCCGGCCGCATACCCAAGGATAACTTAGTTGTTACGGGAAATTACGACTGCTTTGAATAAATAAATAAATAAATAAAATCTTCACAAGTGAGAAGTACTGCATGTGGTAAACGAAAAGTTCTTAAAAAGATAAAAGAAATCGAGATTTTAGGTGTGGTAAATGTTAAGTAATTTGTACATTGCTTACGGTCAGTACCACTTAATTATCTGTCTTGATGTTTTGAAAGAAAGAATGAAATTTTTAGTACATTATCCAGTAACTTTTTAATGTGCATAACTGCTACTTCTATCAAGAAACATGAAGTTGAAATTTTATGTAAATATTTTCCATGCAAAGAATACGCGCTCATTGTAAAACCATTGATCACTTGGATAAGGATACTCTATGTAGGCAGTACAATAGACAAGTACTGGTAATGTAATAGTTTCAGAGTAAAGGTATGGCGTTTTTTTTTTCGTTAATCCTTCATGAAAATAACATTAACTCGATAAACCTTACGTAGATATTTATTTATGGACTGTAGGCCGATATATGATGTTATTCAGATGGGAAGGAACTCTGCCCAACAAAGGGTTATGAATTAGCTTGACATCAATATTGTTTTTCTTTATTATAAATGTTAGTCCTTTGGTTAGTACATTTTTTTTTTACTTTGTGTTAGTGATGCTTTGTTAGTACTAATTATTCACTGTATAAACCCATTTTCCTTCTTAGTGTTACTGTTATTCCTCTGGTTGTGAGTTTTGTGTTTGTTTGGTTCTTGTACTAAAGTCGCAGCACACGACTGTGAGGTTGTCATTATCGTACTCTGGCAACCTACCCGTCAATAGCGCTTCCGATTGTGTGTATAATATGATACGCATGTGATTCGTGTATAATATGTTAGCGTATAATAATATTCGTGTATAATATCTTCGTGTATAATAATATGATTCGTGTATAATATGGTACGAAATCGGACGCAATGTTGACAGGTAGATTGCCAGGGTACGATAATGACAACCTCAGAGTTATGCGCCGCAACTATAGTCTGCCTTCATTTGCCCTTCATTGCCAAAGTGAGTCTTGTGTTAAGGGGCTCCTCACAAGACACTATCCACCACCAAGTCCACCTTTGCCTTCAGCAGGAAACGCAGGATCTCCCTCAGAGGGTTTTTGGTGCTCCGGTCGTCTCTGATAAGTTCTTGGCTCCGTAGGCCCTTGAAGAGGTTTTGCTGATCTTTGCTGAGCTCTCGGGTAGTTCCTCCGCTGCAGCTGCTGGATTCATCTTTTGGTCTGAATAAGCCGAAGAGTCCTCGATCTTGGCCATCTGCACCGTTCGAATCTCCTTTTGGCTGGAATAAACCAAATAATCCTCCTTTTTGTCCACTCACACCATTCGAATCCCCTTTTGGCCCGAACAAACCAAATAATCCTCCTTTTTGTCCACTCGCACCATTCGAATCCCCTTTTGGCCCGAACAAACCAAATAATCCTCCTTTTTGTCCACTCGCACCATTGGAATCCCCTTTTGGCCTGAACAAACCAAATAATCCTCCTTTTTGTCCACTCGCACCGTTGGAATCCCCTTTTGGCTGGAATAAACCAAATAATCCTCCTTTTTGTCCACTCGCACCGTTGGAATCCCTTATTGGTCCCAATAAACCAAATAATCCTCCATTTTGTCCACTCGCACCGTTGGAATCCCCTTTTGGTCCAAATAAACCAAATAGTCCACCCTTGGAACCCCCATTCTGGTCTCCGTTAGTGTGGGATCCTCCAGGCATGACCCCAGTAGTCCCCGTGTCTCCTTTCGGTCCTCCAAATAGTCCTTCGGAGCCACTGGTCGTCGTTCCCCCATTGTGGCCGCCCTTGTTGTCGCTCCCAGAGAGGAACCTCGACCTGGCCACATCGTCACTCACTGAAGGACTGGTAAGAGAACCTGTCCCCATGTCACCTTTCTGTCCCAGCAAATGTCCCCATGATCCTCTGGGCACAGCTGCCGCTGCTACGGTGTTGTTAGTTTTGTTGCCACCCCCAAAGAGGAACCTCGATCTGAACACGTCGTCCCTGAGTGAAGGGCTGGAGTGTGCAATTGCTCCCTTACTTCCATTATGTCCCCCAGAACGTCTCCCTGGAGCGCTGGGTACATTAGCCGTCGCCCTGTTGTTAATTTTGCCATCGCTCGCAAAGGGAGACATTGGCCTGACCACACCTTTGTTTTGTGCAGGTCTTGGGAGTATGCTGGGCAGAGTCACCGTCACTTCACTGTCACTCTTGTTGTCCCTGCCCCCAGAGAGGACCCTAGTCGTCTCTTCGCTCAGTGTAGGGTTGGACAGCAGGTCGAGTTGCAACACGGCATGCGATGATGGGACTTGTTGTGGTGGTGGTGATGATTGCGTGTGCTGCCCCTTGCCGAAGTTGAGGCCCTGTGCGAGAGTCATCACCATCATCACTGTCATCACCGAAGTCATCATCCTTGTGTGGACGCTCTGGGGAATAAGAGTATAACAAGGCTAGGTATGTTTTTATACTGTATTCATGAAATGGTGAAGATGATAATTATGCTTAGATTTGTTTTCAATTCTTTTAAGCAAGGAAGAAAGAAAATTAAGTGCAATATACGGGAATAAATCGCCTCAGCCTTTTTCCCTAACACAACTGCCCCAGGAGCTCTAATACCCACTGTACTTACCTTGTCTTGAGGAACCAGGTGTATATAGGTGTGTCCAGAGAAGGAACACCTGTAGTCTGTCTCCCTCGCCTCCATCAGGACATTTTATAAGAATTCTGTCACAGTTTTTTCACCCCCTCATTGTTTTCACCCCTCCCCCTCCCCAGTCCTCCCTCTGTTTCCCCCTCTCCCCCTCCTTTCTTCCCTCCCCCCTCCCCAGTCCTCCCTCTGTTTCCCCCTCTCCCCCTCCTTTCTTCCCTCCCCCCTCCCCAGTCCTCCCTCTGTTTCCCCCTCTCCCCTCTTCGTGTGTGCCTCCCCCTCCTCCATCCTCAGTCTGTCTCCCCCTTCTCCCTCCCCTTCCTCTCCTCCATCCTCAACCTGTTCCTTCTCCCCCCTTTCTCCCCTCCCTCTCCCCATCCTCACTATTTCCCCCTCTCTCCCCTCATTCTACCGTATATGCTCCCCCCTCCCCTTCTGAGTTAAGTAAAACCATAGGGTGTTTGTCAAATTAATGTGAAAATCTTAAACACCCAAACACCACTATTTCAAGATTTTTTTCACCTAACGGAACTGTGCTACTTTCAGGGCTCAAACATTACGGTCCGTAATTTCGTAGGACGTGGAAGCTTCCTAAGCACCTCTTCCTTAGCGGTTTATTTTTGGATATGGCTGATTAGTAGCTTTTTGTACGTTATTTTATGCTGAGTATGGAGAGATATGTATGTAACACAGAAGAGGACAGTATGGTGTAATAAACGACATAAATCGCTTAGGAAAAGGTGTTAGGGAGCTTCCTCAGTCGACACGAGTACCGCCTTAAGTCGTGGGTACATAAAATTTGATAAGCCTGAGGTATAAGAGAGGTGCGAGTCTCCTTGGTCTCTAGTCAAATCAGCCCTCCACAGTGACTACACCTGGTCATCAACTGAGCTGAGAATGGGTTCCGGATTCTTGCCAGGCTGGAATAAACACACTATACTTACCATGCCTTGAGGGAGCGTGTGTGTATGTGTTTCTCTTGAGGCAGAAAAATATAAACTAATTCACCATCCCTCCATCAGGATATATATGTAAGAATCCTGTCTCCGCTCCCCCTCCCCTTTTTTCCCTCTTTCTCACTCTATCCCTCCCCCCTCCCCCCTTTCCCCCTTCCCTTCCCCTGTCCTCTTCTGTGCTACCCTCTCCCATACTCCACTTCTCCCCTCCCTATTTCCTCCTTCCTCCCCACACCTCGCTTCCTTACTTACACCCCTTCCCTTCCTCCCCCTTTCTTACTTTGATGTTCTCTCCCCTTTCCCCTCTCCCCCCTCCTCCTGTGTGTAACCCCCCTCCTCCCCACGCTGCTTCACTCCTTCATTTCCCTCCTTCCTTCCTTCCTCCCTCCCCCATTCCTTCCCTTCCCCACTATACTTCTGCTGCTTGCTCCCTTCCTTCCTTCTCTACCATCCTCCCTTCCTATCACCCCCACCCTTCCTCATCCCCCCTCCTCCCCCATAACTCGCCTTACCCTTTGTCATTTTTTCCTATTTTTTATCCTTTATTTCTTGCCATTATTTTTGTCTGTTTTTTTTACTAGTCCCGGATCTACGTACTTACAAGAGAGAAGGGCTGAAAGAAAAAAAATGTTCTTGTGAATGTTAATAGTTATAAAAACTGTATGATAAAGACGTCATTATTATCACCAGTGTCTACCCAGCATCATCTATCTATCCTACTCCGACTGCCAGACCCACGCCCACACCCGCAGACTGAGCCACCAAGGAAGTTCCTAGGAGAACGCTATTTCCAAACGACCCTCTTTGTACATGGAAAATCATCAGTGTCGATTATTTTGTCATTTCCTTCTAACTTAAAATTAGATCTAGGGCAACTGTAGACCTGGATGTTTTCTAGGGAAGACTTTGACCTGGAAAATACCTGCCTGCCTTGACCCCCGTGCAGTTGATAGGTATTCTAGGTAACCCCCTTTTTTTAATTCAGGTATCGGTCAGCTTATCACAGACAATAAAGAAATTTGACAAAACACATAGACGTGTGAAAAACAAGGAATTCTTTTGTTTTTACTTGCGGGTTTCAAGGTGAGAGAGAGAGAGAGAGAGAGAGAGAGAGAGGGAGGGAGATAAGAAAAAAAAATCAAGCTTCAAAGAAAATGGAGTTAAAAGAAGGTAATCTATTAAGGATGTCTAAAATCTTACGACAGACATTTTAAGGATTCATTTAAGTGACATCATTATGCTCTCTCTCTCTCTCTCTCTCTCTCTCTGAGTTTCGAAAAAATATACATATGGATTCTTAGGAGCTTAATACAATCCAAAAACGCAGCCTTTTTTTTTTTTTTATCACAAATTTATTAACCTTTTCTTTACGGTGTCTTCTAATTTTCTTGACACAACTGATCAAGAAAACTCTAAGATGGTTGGAGAAGCGAGGGAGATTGTTCTAGACGAAGAGGGGGACCAAGAAGAAGGAGGTATTTGAAGGAGAAGGTCTTGGATGCAGGATAGAGGAAGGAGAGTTTGATGATGATGAGGAGGAGGAGTATTTGGAGGTCAAGATGCAGTTTGAAGGATCTAAAGAGAGAGGAAAGGGGAGGGGAAGGGAGAGGAGGGGAGAGAAGAGGGGAGGAGAAGAGAGAAGGAAAGGGGAGGGGAGAGAAGAGGGGAGGAGAGGAGAGAAGGAAAGGGGAGGGGAGGGGCAGGGAGGAAACGAGATGATAAGAAAGAGGACAGAAAGAGAAAGGGAATGGCAGGAAAGAGGAGAGAAGAGGGAATGGGAAAGACAATGAAAGGGAGATGAGTGAGACAAAAAGAAAGGGAAGAGGAGAGGGAAAGGGGAAAGAAGGGGAAAAGAGGGAAAGGAGAGAGGGAAAAGGAGAAACAGCGGGGAAGAGACGAACATTCAACACTCCATCTCACAAAATCACCATTCCATGACACGGCTTTTCCTGATGAAGCACCCTGAAAAAAAAAAAAAAAAAAAAGCGAGAGAGAGAGAGAGAGAGAGAGAGTAAGGAACCCGCATATACAAAGAAAATCCACCTCTCTTTCTCTGTATACCATCATCATCATCATCATCATCATCAAAATCACCTCAACTCTACCTTGGTCCACCACCCACCTATCCACTAGATTTCATTAACATTTTAGATACCTTGAACGCGGACAAACAGACACGGGTGAATTCATATAACCTCCGTTCAGCTTCAGTGACCGAGAGAGGGGGGGAAAAAATCCACATTTCTCACCTGTCCATCCGCATTGCCTCCCTTCCCGTCAAAGAAAATGAAAATAAAACAAGCAAAACACTTCCATACACCTCATTCACTTACCTTTTCTTCCACTGTACTTGACTTCCTTTCCTCTCCTCTCCTTTCCTCTCCTCCCCTCCTCTCCTTTCCTCTCCTCTCTTCTCATCTCCTCTCTTCTCTCCTCTCCTCTCTTCTCTTCTCTACTCTTCTCTTCTCCTCATACTCTCTTCTCTTCAATTCTCTTCTCTTCACTTCTCCTCTCCTCTTTTCATTTCTCTTCTCTTCTCTTCTCCCCTCCTCTCATCTCTTCTCATCCTCTCCTCTCCTTTCCTCTCCTCCCCTCTCCTCTCTTCTCCTCTCCTCTCCTCTTCTCCTCTCATCCTCTCTCTTTCCACACTCTCTCCAAGGTGATGAACCCCTGTCTCATCGGAAGCTATCAAGGTCCCGGGGAAGTGGAGGGAAACCTTTTCATTTTTCTTTTCTTCTCAAACAGCGAATGCATTTTTAAAACCCATGTTGTTGAAAGGCGGAACACGATGGAGGGCTTCCCGACAGGCAGCGTAGCGTAGGAGGGAAGGAAGGAAGGGTGAGTGAAAGGAAGGAGGGGGGGTGGGGAGGAAGGAAGGAAGCAGGAAGGAAGGACGTGATGGAAGGAAGGGAGTACTTTGAGGGAAAGGAAGGAGGGGTAAGTGAGGAAGAAGGAAAGAAGCAGGAAGGAAGGAAGGACGTGAGGGAAGGAAGGGAGTACTTTGAGGGAAAGGAAGGAAGGGAAGTGAGGTGGAAGGAAAGGAATAGGAAGGGAGGGACGTCATGGAAGGAAGGGAGTACATAGAAGGAAAGGGAGGAGGGGAAAGGAGGAGGAAGGAAGGAGCAGTAAGGAAGGACGTCAAGGAAGAAAGGAAGTACATAGGAGGAAGTACAGATAACACGAAGCCTTTCACCACATAAGGAAGCTAAGTGCCGGGGTCAATAAAGTAACAGTAAAGATCTAAGCAATGTGTCTAAGAAAAAGCTAGGAAATAGGAAAGTTACACCCCCACAAAATAACCTCCAACTTAGACAAATAAATATGACAAAAATTACATGAAAAAAGGGCGCACTAAGGTGAAAAACACATTAAAAAAAAAATCATTCCGAGCTTTCTTACAATGAGGCCTTTAAAAATCATAAAATAGGTAAAAAATATATATATGAAAAACTAGGAATGGCAGCGCGGAAAAAAATGATAATAATCGGAACAAGTACGAGACAATAAAACGGCGTGTAATCCATCTCTACCTTATTTTTTATTTATTTTATTTTTTTGTTTTGTTTTTTAAGGTGAAGTGTATTCGAAAAGTGTCACGATAATGGTATAACTAGAGAGAGAGAGAGAGAGAGAGAGAGAGAGAGAACTGTCTTCCTTCCTCATAAGCATCTGACAGGAATTAATCCAAGGCATTTTTGCTTATGTCAAATTCTCGCCATAGGTTTAACATCCCGTTTCCTGAGGCTTAGTAGAGCACACCATCACATGTCACCACTTCGACGCTAAAGCCCACCGTCCATACTGAGTACATACTAGAGCAATCTCAATCAGCAGTGGTATTAGAGAGGGAGTTTTTATGGCATGGAAGGGATTGTTGTAGATCAGTAAAATGAAATAATCAAACCGTTCCATCTCTCAGGACGGGAATGAACTCGCGTCCTTTGAGATAGCAGCCCACTTCTCTTACCACTAAGCCACCACCCTCCCAGTTGCTATAGTACTGAAATTCAAGCACGAGAAACCTAGGAAATTACCAGTTTCTTTCACATGCTTAACTTTCTTTCATGCAAAATTGTTACCCCTCCTAATCATGTTTCTTTTATTTCAACTTTCATTTTTGTTATAGATATTGTACCATTTTCAACATTTATGGCACTATGTTTACCTAGAATCAATACTTAGAATCAACACTTACTTAGAAACAAAACTTATTTAGGATCAACACTTACTTAGAAACAACACTTACTTACAATAAACACTTGCTTAGAATCAACACTTACCAGGTCCACTTTCTCTGTCATTCATAAAACATTTTCAGATGTTTTTTTGTAGCGATCAGTTTTCATGTGTGTGTGTGTGTGTGTGTGTGTGTGTGTGTGTGTGTGTGTGTGTGTGTGTGTGTGTGTGTGTGTGTGTGTGTGTGTGTGTGTGCAGTTTTTCATGTCATTTCTTTCCTCAGTCTTTCATTGCTCTCTGTTCGTCTTCTGGTCCCGGGATGTCTAAATGTGTCTAGGTAAATAAAAGCCTACTGTAGTCCTCTATGTCTACCTATCTATCTATTGCCAGACGCCGTAATCCCGTAAGAGGTGGCCACAAACAAATCGTCTCCACTTCGCTCAGTCCCCCGCCATTTCACTGCCCTGATCCCAGCTCACACACCCCTCACTCATATACCTCTCCACTCCATCCCCCCCCATCTCATCCTCTGTGTATGGTCCTCAAAAAATACCAATAGTGAACTTCTTAACTCCAATACGGGCTCAGCCTTTGGTTCCTTCTTCCTCGCATAAAAAAAAAAAATCAATTGGTTCACAAATTTCTAGATAAACAGATCTTGAGTTGGATTATCTCACATTTGACACACTTTGGAAGTGGCTATCTTATAACTCCCAGGCTTTGGTTCACCTTAACACCCTCGCGGTCTAGACAACTCTTGCATAAAGCCAGATCTATATATTCAGCCAAGCGTGAGTCACGTGGGAAATAATGGTGTTGATAATGCCAGTATTAACCTCCTCATGGTAGGGATAAATCGTGGTTTCTTCCAGCTTTCACCAGACGATGATATTAAGATGAGATGAAGTCATAGGAGTCTCAGTACTAAAAATGAATAAATAAAAAAATAAATAAATAAATAACATACTCTTAGCTTCTACACCCACACAACATCCACATCATCAAGGACACATACCAGCATATATCTTTGTATCTACTTCCATCTATCAATATATATATCTTTGTATCTACTTCCATCTATCAATATATATATCTTTGTATCTATTTGTATCTACACCCTCCTTTCCACTCAGGACAAAGAAACAGTCAGGAAACAGCAAGATACTAGTTTATGATAATTTATACAGGAATGACAGCAGGGGTCAAGCGTAAATATAGCATGATACGCATTTCTGGTGGCGGTACACAGGTGGGTGGCCGGAAGTGCAAAAGTGGCCACGGCGCGTACAGGTAAATACAGGTAAACCAAATAGGTGATCATAATAGGGGTAACTAATTGGGCTTACTATCACAGGTAGAGACAATACAATACACAGGTGAGATAAAAATAGACAGGTAAATACATCTATTGATATTACAAACGTGTGCGAGGCTGATATGGACTTAAAGAGAGATAGATAGATAGATAGATAGATAGATAGATAGAGAGAGAGAGAGAGAGAGAGAGAGAGAGAGAGAGAGAGAGAGAGAGAGAGAGAAGTTAAAGACACCAACACAAAAACTCTAAAAATAACTCTTCTTATAATTCACTGTTCATCATCTTGCACAACCATCGATCATGGAAAGAAAAAAAAAAGATATATTATTTTCCTTTTCCAAACTGAGAAAAAAAAACACACACAAAAAAAAAACAGACATAGTGGATCTTGGAGTTTGAAGCAGGGACCACCTCACCACTTGTATCCATAGCCTGAAGAAAAAAAGAAAAAAATTGACAACATTATAGATAAAAAATAGATTAAATTGTTCACTACCCTATCGACTACTATGCCAGACCGTAACTACTCATGGACGATTAGTGTAAGAAATTTAGTTCAGTTCCAAAAAAACAGAAAAAATGTGTGATTGCGTCTACTGATTTCGTTAATTCCACCTATATATATAAATTAAAAACGTATACTATAGATCTTCGAAATGACAGAAAAATAACAGAGGAAAATAACTTCAGATTTTTTTTTTACTTACTAATGCCATGACCGCTGCCTCCATAAGCTGAAAAAAAAAAAAAGAATCTTGAAAAATATTGAAAAAAAAGGTCAATATATTTTTTTTCCATAATTTCAAGACTATCCAAATGGAGGGAGAAAATGGGCAGGTTTTTATCAATTTTCCACATTTGTAAAAAAAAAAGTCCATATAAAAGCAGGAAAAATAATGTATGGTGCAAGAGAGAGAGAGAGAGAGAGAGAGAGAGAGAGACCTACAGTGCATTTACTCTAACCTGGCAAAGATACCTAAACCCCTTTCATTTCGGCTGACGGTCAGGTGGAATCACACTGGAGGGCTAATTTGACTAGTAACCAAGGAGACTCATTTGTGCCCCATATCTAAGGGTCAGTGAATGCCATGCCCACCACCACTTGGTACTCTGAGTGACCCAATCCCATCAGATGAAAACACACCAAGTCTAGATGAACTTAAATGAGGTAGGTATTTGAATAACTGAGGAATCCACTGCCTAGATATGCGAGTTTCCCCCACCTACTTCCCTCTCCCCCGGAAGGAGGAAGGTGGAGTGTGTGTAAGAGGGCCAGCTTCAGCCTGCACTCCACTGGGCTCACATTTCAGCTGAACCCCGGGCCTGAACCTACTACTATTACTACACTGCTTTATAAGTGTGTCGGAATTTAATGATTGGAAGATGGTGCGTCATTAATTAATACGTCAGTTCACCTTCTCTATAATTCAGTAAATTTATTATTGTTCTTTTTGCTTCAGCACTTGCCAGCCTTCGTCATGTATCCTCCCTTACTCCTTCACCATAAATACTTCCACACACACACACACACACACACACACACACACACACACACACAAAGCGATATATCAGAAGGATTATGGAGACGAGTAGGCTTGGTAAGATTCACTGGATGTAAAAAAAAAAAAATGCAAGAAAATGGTAAGGAAAAAGTGCTAGTTAGTCTTTCCTTGTTAGTGTTGTTGTACGTAAACCCAGTGGACTGCAGGCTGAAGTGAACCTTGTTGTGCATCCCACCATTTTCCTTTCTCAGAACAGGGAGTGAGTTCATGAAGTTTTATATGCCAGGCAGTGGATCCGCCCGGTTATATCAGTGCCACCGCAAAGAAGGCGTCCCTCTCCAGCATCCGGGACCCTTAGAGATAGATTTTTAGGACAGAAGAAAGATGGACTGAAAAAAGAAAGAATTGACTTACCATATCCCTTCTTTGCGTAATAACCGTGGCCCAGATAGCCTCCATGTCCACCTGGAAGAAGAAATGTATGAGTAAGTGTGTGTGTGTGTGTGTGTGTGTGTGTGTGTGTGTGTGTGTGTGTGTGTGTGTGTGTGTGTGTGTGTGTGTGTGTGTGTACAGTCCTGGTCATGAGTTCCTTTACACTTATAAGATTTTGAGCAATTGAGAAAGTTTTTTTTTTTTGGTCAGGCTATTTTTCACATACAGGTCTATTAACAAGACTTAAGACTCTCTCTCTCTCTCTCTCTCTCTCTCTCTCTCTCTCTCTCTCTCTCTCTCTCTCTCTCTTTCTCTCTCTCTCCAATACTTACCAAACCCATGTCCACCGAAGCCTCCAAACAGTCCGCCATGTCCCCCGCCGAACCCTCCAAAGCCGACACCACCATACCCCCCACCATACCCCCCACCATACCCTCCACCATACCCCCCACCATACCCTCCACCATAGCCACCTAACCCAAAGCCTCCAAAGCCTCCAAAGCCACCATAACCCCCATGACCAAAACCACCAAAGCTCTTGCCCGCTCCGGCCTGCACGGTCGATATGAGAAGCATCATGGCGAAGAGTAGGCCTGGGAAAATTCTCTGGAAGCAAAAAAAAGGAATATTTCAGAGTGAGTAGTAGTAGTTCTGTAGCCCCAGGTTCATCGGAAATGTGATCCCAGTGGACTACAGGCTGAAACTCCTCTCCCGTCGTCCACCAACTTCCTTTCGTGAGCTGGGGTAGTTGAGGGAAATTTTGAATAACCAGGCAGTTCGGCCGCCCGGTTATGTTCGTGCCACCTCATGTAGGCGTCCATCTCAACTAAAAGCGCTGGCAGAGATCATAGCATACCAGCGATATTGCCAGGTATATAACAAATCATACCTCATATTATTATACGTAATTCTAAACAATACGCGGTTACAAATTAAATATTAATACAGAAGCCTGTTTTGTAATTTTATATTCGTGATAAAAAAGATTCTAAACAATATCCAGTTACAAATTACATATAAATACAGAAGCCAGTCTTGTAATTTTATGCTCGTGTTAAAAGAAAAAGACAAACAATGATTCAGTCAGTATATTAACTCCTAAATTATTAATCTACACAAAACCAAGACACTTACAAAGAATATTATCTGAGCTGTTGACATTTGAAGATTCATCAAAACAACTTATCGCGGAAGTAGTAGAGTCTGGCTTTTTTTTAATGCAAGGAAGAAGGAACCAAAGGCCAGGAGCATCACAGTCCCTTGATCTTCTCCACTTTACTTTCATTTCCACTCGACGACTCACTTAATAATAGACAACTGGAGCTAAATGCAATACCCGCTGAGCTAAATATCTCCAGTATTTTGACATTCTATGCATTTTTCTTCTCCTATAGACACAAGATTTTTTACTTTCCTTCGAAGACATTAATCTCTAAAGGCGAAGGATGTAGAAACAGTCTCGATTAACTTTTATCTATTTATCTATATATTGCCAGACGCCTTAATCCTGTAAGGGGTGGCCACAAACAAATCGCCTCCATGTCCATTAACTTCTCTGTGATTATTATTTTTTTTTTTCACTTTGTTCTTGCGATGTTAAGAAGGGATTTTTCATACTGATGCTATTATGAGTTCTAGTGTATCAGCCATTTATGAAAAACTTAACCAAAAAATAAAAAAGAGGATTTTTTTTTTAAGGACAAACCAGCTCTACATTGAATTTTCCTAGACAGACATTGGACAACTTAATTTCATTGCTGCAGGAATTATTAAGTAAAAAAAATCAGGAAAATGGTAAACAGGTTAATTAGAGTTTCAGAAAAGGATAATCACTGCAAAGATCAATTAAAATATGATATCCAGGTAGACTCGATTTCTAACAAGTCGATTGAAAATTTTAAGACAAAGAAAATATTTTAAAAGACCTACCATTTTGAGGGAGGTGTTGAAGAAGGCGGTGGAGGAGGAGGAGGAGACTTGGGGATGTGAGGTGTGAGGTGACGAGGGCTGTCTCCTGTATATATAGCCACTGAGGGGTGCGGAGGGGAGGAGGAAGGGGGTGTTGCTGGGGGGCAGGGGTGCTAGGGGGAAGGGGGTGTTGGTGGGGGGGCAGGGGTGCTAGGGGGTCTTCCTGTCCTCTACCCCTACAGGAAAACCGTCTTCGGGGTCTTTACGTCGGCTTTCCTCATTTTCCCCCTCTGCTTCGACCGATTTCCATTCCTCCATACCTTAACACTAGGCTGTTTGTGTTTCCCGGAGGTTTGCCGTTGTAAAGTACTAGAAAGAGACGATGAACTGAACGAATATGGCAGTGAGAGGAATAAACTGAACTTCTATTGAACCTTTATTGAAGTGAACTTGTATGAACGAACAGTAAAGTAAATAATGAACTGAATAACATTAATTTCTATTGATGGGAAATAAAGTCAGTATGCAGGGATGCCCACCATGCCCTCACTACTACTACTACTACTACTACTACTACTATAGCAATAACTACTACTACTACGGAAACATCACCATCATCATCATCCAAATTCTTATTCTCACCTAGGAGATGGGGTGAGACAAGATTCAAAGAAGGAAAAAAAACAAGAGTATAACAACGATTAACAACACGCTCAATGAAACAGGAAACACAGCCGTTTACACATCATCCCAGCTTTCTAAATCCCGGCTACACCTTACGAGCAAAACTATCTACATATTTAATTCGATTTTTTCATTTTTAGATTAACTTCCTCGACTTCCAAACTTCAATTTGTCTTTTTTGATTTTTTTTTTTTTTTTCATATTTAGAGACGCATCCTCAAGGTCAACATGTCTCATTTTTCAATTTTAAATCGTTTTTTCAATTCCTATACCTCAGTGAGTGACAAAATTGCACTTGGTTAATCTGTCTACCTGTATACTAGCTCTCTATGTAATATAATCTATCTACCTATCTATCTATATACCTACGCCGTTTCCCCCAGTGAAAGGGAGGTAGCCGAGACAGGACGACACACTCCCAATTTACTCATCCACACACGCACACACACACAAAATAATTACTAAAAATGGTTAATAAAGAATATATAAAAAATCAAGGTATATTTTCCAGTGGACTTCAGGATAATGTTTGCCAATAGGAAGGAAAATGTCATGGTGTCAGAGAGAGGAAAATTAATAAGTTTTTCCCCCATCTCGCCGTATTACCATCGTGCCATCCCCACTGTCAAAACCAATGCAGCTTCAAATGATGGTCCACTGAGGGTGACGAGGCGTGGAATCGGTGGTGTGGTGTGGTGTGGTGAGGAAGGAAGATAGTGTGGTGTGATCAGGGGGGTAGATGGTGTGATGTGGTAGAGTGGTGAGGAAGGAGAGGTGGTGTGGTGTAGTGTGATCAGGAAGGAAGATGGCGTGATGTGGTGGGGTGAGGAAGGAAAGGTGGTATGGTGTGGTGTGATGAGGAAGGAAAATGGTGGTATGGTGTGGTGTGATGAGGAAGGAAAGGTGGTGTGGTGTGATGAGGAGGGAAGATGGTGGTATGGTGTGGTGTGATGAGGAAGGAAAGGTGGCATGGTGTGGTGTGATAAGGAAGGAAGGTGGTGTGGTGTGATGAGGAGGGAAGATGGTGGTATGGTGTGGTGTGATGAGGAAGGCAGATGGTGTGGTGTGATGAGGAGGGAAAATGGTGGTATGGTGTGGTGTGATGAGGAAGGAAAGGTGGCATGGTGTGGTGTGATGAGGAAGGAAAGGTGGTGTGGTGTGATGAGGAGGGAAGATGGTGGTATGGTGTGGTGTGATGAAGAAGGAATGGTGGTGTGGTGTGCCAGTAACCCAACAACCGGGCCATTATTCTCCCTTTGGCCACGACCCTCAGAGCAGCTTCTTATACATCACTTGCTTCTTACCTCACTCCTTAAAGATGTCTGGTACTCCAAATAATTCTTGAGGCAAAGTCTAAGTATCATCATCATCGTCATCTTGCCTCCTCTCCTCATCTCCCATCATCTGATCTTCCTTCTTTTCTTCTCTCCATCCTTGTGTCTTCCGCCCTCTCCTCGCCAGGCCTCCATTTTTAACACCCACCCTCCGCAGTTCCTCCCCGGATCCGCAATACAAGGCCGCGGGGGAATTGATGCGCCCACTCTGACCCACCAGTGCCACTCGCACGCACTTGCACGCACTCACACGCACCCACACGCATACGCAAAGAGCCACTGGACCTTACCCACACGCACCCACAAGCATACGCAAAGAGCCACTAGACCTTACCCACACGCATAAGCAAAGAGCCACTGGACCTTACCCACACGCATAGGCACAGGGTCACTATCGCTCACCCACACCCACCCACACGCATACACACAGGGCTACTCGCACGCACCCACACGCAATACGCACAGAACCACTCGCACGCACTTGCACGCACTCACACACATTGGCATGAATTCGAACGCTCATATACGCAAAAAATACCCAACCAAAGTGTATTCTCGGTTACTGTTATATTTACAAGACTGAATATTTACAGGAAGTGTATGCTTTCATGGTTATACAAATTTACATAAATAATGGTCTGATGAAGCATTATCTGTATTAAACATAGACCCATAACGCAAGCATCCAAAGTATTCATCTTGGTTTTTACTATGGGCACTTCAAGAATGGTCCACTTTTGCAACAGAGTAAAAAAAAAATTAATTATAAAAACAAGAAGGCAAACGAAAAAATGAATAAAGAAAACATTAAAAGTAAAAAGGTAAAGAAAATAAAAGTACAAGAAAGTAAAAAGGCTTGTCTATGAAGGAACAGACGAAAGAGAGCACAGTAGTAAAGTGGCCCATAGGTGTGCTGTGCTGATTACAGGTGTGTTGTGTAGATGATATGACAGGTGTTTCCATGCATCCTGGGCAGGTATTTTCCCCCCATCGCCTCAAAATCTTCACCCGGTACTGGGGTTACGAATGTGTCCTTTGCTTGACGGGGTGCGAGAGGGAATAACACCCTTGACTGACGGGGTGCAAGAGGGAATAACACCCTTGACTGACGGGGTGCAAGAGGGAATAACACCCTTGACTGACGGGGTGCAAGAGGGAATAACACCCTTGACTGACGGGGTGCAAGAGGGAATAACACCCTTGACTGACGGGGTGCAAGAGGGGAGCTAGCACCATCTCCCATAAAATTACATTGGTCGTGTTTACTTAGAGATGTACAAGCGCCATCAAAAGTCCTGTCACCTCGCCTGCCTCTTTCCCTACCAACTTTCATAATCAGTGTGGTGGTCCTGCTGCAAACGGGGCTTAAGACACTAATCAGAGGTCACATGAGGTCATTAGTGTCGATTGTGCTGCGGATTCACCACAATGATTTCTAGAGCGTATGGAGGAGAAAAAAAAAAAAAGGGGGGGGGGAGACAGGGTTATTGATTTTGACTGTACCTTACCCCGCTGACTGACAAAGTGCTGACGAGAAAACAGGCACCTTGAAGTCAGCACCCAGTGTCGTCCAGGATTGGAAAGAATATAAGTAGCAGCAGTGGTAGTAGTTGCAATTCAGACTCATCTAAACGTGGATACAGTAGGCCCGCTGGAGAGGAACGCCTTCAGGTGGTGGCACTGATATGACTGGGCGGAGGGGCTGTCCTGGATCCCCCTCCCTATCCCCGGAGAGGAGGATGGTGGACTAAAGGGGAATATAAAAATGCCATAGTATTCGCTGGACTAATATTACATGCCAGGCGTGTAATGAAAGCGTGAAATAGAGCAAAAAGCATCACAGCTCCGGGTCACACGCACGAACACACACCTTCCTACAAACGCATACTCACCTTCGCTTCTTAAGTTATTGCCTCCCCCTCTTCAAGACACTGCCCCTCTCTTCAAGACACTGCCCCCCCTCTTCAAGATACTGCCTCTCCTCTTCAAGACACTGCCCCCCCCTCTTCAAGACACTGCCCCCCTCCTCAAGACACTGCCCCCCTCTTCAAGACACTGCCCCCCCTCTTCAAGACACTCCCCCCCTCTTCAAGACACTGCCCCCCTCTTCAAGACACTGCCCCCTCTTCAAGACACTGCCCCCTCTTCAAGACACTGCCCCCCCTCTTCAAGACACTGCCCCCCTCTTCAAGACACTGCCCCCCTCTTCAAGACACTGCCCCTCTCTTCAAGACACTGCCTCCCCTCTTCAAGACACTGTCCCCCCTCTTCAAGACACTGCCCCCCTTCAAGACACTGCCCCCCCTCTTCAAGACACTGCCCCCCCTCTTCAAGACACTGCCCCCCCTCTTCAAGACACTGCCCCCCTCTTCAAGACACTGCCCCCCCCTTCAAGACACTGCCCCACCTCTTCAAGACACTGCCCCCTCACCTCCCTCTTCCACAGACACACCGCCCAAAAAAAAGCATGACACCTTGCCCCCTCCCCCCCTACACACACACACACACACACACAGCTTTTCATGTCTTAATTTAGTAGTAATATTAAATTTGATAATGTCGTTTCGGAACAGCTAAAGTTTGGAATTTAGGAGAGAGAGAGAGAGAGAGAGAGAGAGAGAAGGGAGTCAGGGGGAGTATTAAGTGCTCTTTCTCTCTTCAACAGAAGCTGCAATATCATATGACTTGACAGAAAAAGAAACAGACAGACAGACAGCAAAAAAAAAAGACCAAAAAATAAAGAGAAAAGTATAAAAGTAAAATGTTAAGGAAATAGAAAGTAACTGAAAAATTAATAAAATAATAAATAATAAAGTAAAGAAACAGACAAAAAATAAAGAAAAAAAGAAAAAAGGTAAGAAGTAAAGGAAATAAAGAGTAACTGAAGGAGTAAAAAAAATTATAAAAACAAGAAAATAAAGGAAAAATTAATTAAGAAAAATTAGTAGTAATAAAGTAAAAAACTAAGTAAAAAAAAAATAAAAGAAAGTAAGGGAAAAAATAATTCAGAAAAAATTAAAAGTAAAAAAGCAAAAATAAAAAAAGGTAAAAAAAAAATTAATAAACAAAATCTACAAAAAAAACAGAAGAATTAAAAGAGAAATATATAATGGGTGAAAAAGTACAAGAAACAAGCAAGAGGAAAAAAAGCAAAAGAAAGAAAGGAGTACGTAGAGAGAGAGAGAGAGAGAGAGAGAGAGAGAGAGAGAAAGCACATATCAAAAAATCTTGCTCACAATAAAACTAGGTCAAAAAAAAAAAAAAAAAAAATCCTGGAGAAAGTACCATAAAATGTATCAGAATTTTTTTTATGAATTTTTTTCTTCTCTGTCGACTCAGCCATTGACGAGATTTTTTTAACATACATACATACATACAAATATACATACATTCATACATGTACACAGATACATACATACACACAATCATACATACATACATACATAATTTAACTTTACGATATAAGTACCACTACCTCAACAGTGGGAGTAAGTTCAATTGTACATACATACATACATACATTCATACACACTCACATTACACACACACACACACACACACATACACAGAAACGCACACAGTCATAATAGCGAGAGTTTGATAATAAAAACCTAAAATAAAGGACAAAATACATGTTAAATAAAGGCTGGTCCAAGAATAGCGCCGCACTAGATACACACCTGGTGGGATTTTGTGTCGCGGCTCAGTCTGCAGGTGTGGGCGCAGGTGTAGCAGTGGGAGCAGGAAGGTAAATGATGCAGGGTAGACACTGAAAACACTAAGCCGTCCACAGAAAACACAAGAGCGTTGAATAGAAACCAATTTATATTTCCCCTTCCCATAGTTATACCTTAAACTGGAAAAGAAAATGGGGGCCGTTTTCTATGTTTACACCAGGCATCCTCCTCTCTCATGGTCGCCGTAACTCTTGTATTTTTTTCCTTCAGTCTTACGCCCTTTTTCCCCTCAATCTTACGTTCTTTCACTCTTTTGGGAGCGTCACAGGAGCCCAAGAGTGTTAATACCCTTGTCATGACCCCGTTCATGATTGCGACAACTCTTATCCACTTGTAAGTGTTGTCAGGTTGGAGGACAAATTTGAGTTGTAACCAAGGAGACTCATTCCTACCTCACAGCTTAGAAGGAAGGATTTATTTGACTAGTAACCAAGGAGACTCATTCCTACCTCATAACCCAGAGACAAAATTGACTAGTAACCAAGGAGTCTCAGTCCTACCTCATAACCCAGAAAGACAAATTTGACTAGTAACCAAGGAGACTCATTCCTACCTAACAGCTCAGAAGGATGGATACATTTGACTAGTAACCAAGGAGACTCATTCCTATCTCATAATCCAGAAAGACAAAATTGACTAGTAACCAAGGAGACTCATTCCTACCTCACAGCTCAGAAGGAAGAATAATTTGACTAGTAACCAAGGAGACTCATTCCTACCTCACAGCTTTGAAGGAAGGATACATTTGACTAGTAACCAAGGAGATCTGATCATGAGAGAGGGGTTAATGAGGATTGAATAAGAAACTTTAACATATATACATAGTTTTTTTTATTTAATTTTATATAATCGAATAATCACAAAGAGCAGGCTATCTTTTGACACCAAGCGGCTCTCTTTCCCTCTCCTCGGCTCTCTTTCCCTTTCCTTGCTCTCTATTTCCCGTAGTCTGGAAGGAAAAGAGGAAAAAAAAGAGGAATTAGAGAGTGAAAAGCTACTCCACGATTTTAATATTGAAAAAAATGTTCCTGGAGTTAATATATATGTGGAGTGACCAGGAATTATTTTTTTGAGAAATAAGTAAAAAAAAAAACTATAGGGCATCAGTTCTCTCTCTCTCTCTCTCTCTCTCTCTCTCTCTCTCTCTCTCTCTCTCTCTCTCTCTCTCTCTAAGGCTACAATACAACATTAACACAACACTCCTACTCCTCTCTCTCTCTCTCTCTCTCTCTCTCTCTCTAAGGCTACAATACAACATTAACACAACACTCCTACTCCTCTCTCTCTCTCTCTCTCTCTCTCTCTCTCTCTCTCTCTCTCTCTCTCTCTCTCTCTCTCTAATGCTACAATACAACATTAACACAACACTCCTACTCCTCTCTCTCTCTCTCTCTCTCTCTCTCTCACTTACGTCCGTGGCCTCCGTGTCCAAATCCACCGCCGAATCCTCCACGTCTGAAGCCACCGCCGCCGAAGCCACCGCCGCCGAAGCCTCCACGATGGAACCCTCCTCCGCCGTGACCGAAGCCGCGATGGCCTCCTGTAGAAATTAAAGAAAGTGAGAGAGAGAGAGAGAGAGAGAGAGAGAGAGAGAGAGAGAGGGTCAAGGCATAAGACTTGCGTACCGTGAAAGTTAGCAATGAAAGGTAACAAACATATCTATCTATCTATCTATCTATCTATCTATCTATCTGTATATCAGTCTATCTATCTAGTATTTATCTATCTATCTGTTTATCTATCTATCTATCTATCTCAGTCTATCTATGTATATTTATTTATGTATCTATCCATCTATGTACCTATCTATCCATCTATCTATCTATCTTTCCATATTAACAGATTTTTTTATAATTTTTTAAAACATCAAAAAAATATCCAAAAGTTTAATTGAATTTTCTGATAGAAGCAAAAAAAATAAAAAATAAAGGCATTGGAGGGAAAGGGTTGATGTAAAAAAAAAAATAAAAAAAAAAGTATATATATTTTTTCTTACCAAATCCGCCTCCTCCGTGGAGACGTCCGGCCAGCGCAGCCACCACCATCGCCAGGAAGACAACGAAGAAGGACAGAACACGCTGCGGGGAATACGTGGTGGGTGAGAGAGAGAGAGAGAGAGAGAGAGGTACTTGAATTATTTATATATAGCAGATTACCTTGAACTTTGTAACTGAGAGAGAGAGAGAGAGAGAGAGAGAGAGAGAGAGAGAGAGAGAGAGAGAGAGAGAGAGAGAGAGAGAGCTAATTGGGGACTGAGAAAGACTAACCCAAAAAAATCAAAAAATGTATATAATAATAATGAATACAAAAACTACCTTACACCTTTGCACTATAACGACGCAATGTAACGTGGGATGCAGGCTAATCACATCCACTAATTACAGGTGTTCCCTTAAATGAGCGTCAGGTGCTTAATTAAACCTTTGTGCACTCAGTAATTAGGTCAT
>NC_136980.1:3267500-3272500 GCF_032717465.1 Coenobita brevimanus | reverse complement strand
TTCTCCTTCCCTCCTAGTACCTCTCCTTCCCTCCTAGTACCTCTCCTTCCCTCCTAGTACCCCTCCTTCCCTCCTAGTGCCTCTCCTTCCTTCCTAGTACCCCTCCTTCCTTCCTAGTACCTCTCCGTCCCTCCTAGTGTCCTTCCGTTCCACCTAGTACTTTTCCTACCATCCTAGTGCCTCTCCTTCCCTCCTAGTACCCCTCCTTCCTTCCTAGTGCCTCTCCTTCCCTCCTAGTACCTCTCCTTCCCTCCTGGTACCCCTCCTTCCCTCCTAGTACCCCTCCTTCCCTCCTAGTGCCTCTCCTTCCCTCCTAGTACCCCTCCTTCCCTCCTAGTACCTCTCCTTCCCTCCTAGTACCCCTCCTTCCCTCCTAGTACCCCTCCTTCCCTCCTAGTACCTCTCCTTCCCTCCTAGTACCCCTCCTTCCCTCCTAGTACCGCTCCTTCCCTCCTAGTACCCCTCCTTCCCTCCTAGTACCGCTCCTTCCCTCCTAGTACCCCTCCTTCCCTCCTAGTACCCCTCCTTCCCTCCTAGTACCCCTCCTTCCCTCCTAGCACCGCTCCTTCCCTCCTAGCACCTCTCCTTCCCTCCTAGTACCTCTCCTTCCCTCCTAGCACCGCTCCTTCCCTCCTAGCACCGCTCCTTCCCTCCTAGCACCGCTCCTTCCCTCCTAGTGCCGCTCCTTCCCTCCTAGTACCTCTCAACTCCTCGTGACTGAACGCTATAATAATCACCACCCCCCCCCAAAAAAAAAAAAAAAAAATCCAGCACCCCGTACTCCGTTACCTTCCTCCCCGTCCAGTTTTTCCAGCGGTCTTTTCCAGGGAGGGTTATTAGGAAATCCAGGAAGTTGCAGTCGTCCAGTCGCACCCACCACGTCACTACCACTACCTCTACCTGTCTCTTTAACCCCTTCAGCTCGAGTCTCCACCTATGACGTCACCACCACCACCACCGCTGCTACCTGTCTCTTCACCTGTGACGTCACCACCACCACCGCTACTTACCTGTCTCATTAACCCCTTCAGCGCGAGTCTCACCTGGCCAATTATCTACCTGGAACCTGGCAACACTACAGGGTGGTTCAAATATAACACTTCCTTTATTCTCAAGGTTATTTTTATCATGCACTGCGAGATAGATATATAGGCTTTATCCATCTATCCTGCATCATTTATTCCTACTCTGCCACACCCAGGCCCACACCGGCAGACTGAGCCGTTAACAGAGGGACGCCTTCACGTGGTGGCATCTCACTGAGCGGCTCCACTGCCCGGTTATACAAACGTGCCTCCATCCCCTCCCTATCCCCCGAAAGGAAGATGGTGGACTGAAGGAGAAGGGAACTTAAGAAACATAGGTCAAGGTCAAGGTCACATGGCTACATCAACGTCTGACCTGGCAAGAATCAACTTAAGAATTTTTTTTATATAGATTCTTAAGTCAAATTCGGAAGGGAGGGGAACAAAGGGCAGGCAAGACTGAAGTGATCGAAATTTGAGAACGTGTGTGTGTGTGTGTGTGTGTGTGTGTGTGTGTGTGTGTGTGTGTGTGTGTGTGTGTGTGTGTGTGTGTGTGTGTGTGTGTGTGTGTGTGTGTGTGTGTGTGTGTGTGTGTGCTATAATTCCACCAGTGTACACTCTTCTTTTCTGTAAGTTTTGTATGTATGTGTGTGTGTGTGTGTGTGTGTGTGTGTGTGTGTGTGTGTGTGTGTGTGTGTGTGTGTGTGTGTGTGTGTCTGTGTGTGCTATAATTCCACCAGTTTACCCTCTTATTTGTGTGTGTGTGTGTGTGTGTGTGTGTGTGTGTGTGTGTGTGTGTGTGTGTGTGTGTGTGTGTGTGTGTGTGTGTGTGTGTGTGTGTGTGTGTGTGTGTGTTCCATCTGTCCACCTTGCATCATAATAATACTCCTCACCTTTTTTTTTTCCTTACACACCTGACGTCCTTCATTCCAGACCATTTTTCCATTATCAAAATCAAAAAACTTTATTTTTTTTAAGTCAGTTTGCCCTCCAGCCTAATAATATTCTTTATTAATTTTCCATTTTCTGTTTCACTCACTTCGTTTTTTATTTTACACCAGAGAAAGAGAGAGAGAGAGAGAATGATTTAATGCGTAATTCGTCGAAGGGATGAGAGGCGAAGGAGGGGAAGACCCAGAATGAGATATGCTTATAAGGCAAACAAGTATTATAATGAAAAGCTATTATGTCCTGGGGAAAAAAAATCTGTTGTTAGGCCAGGATAGACAAGGACAAACGGGCTGACGGAGTGGCTAGAGAGAGAGAGACAGAGAGGGAGAGAGAGAGAGAGAGAGAGAGAGAGAGAGAGAGAGAGAGAGAGAGAGAGAGAGAGAGAGAGAGAGGGGGGGGATGAAAATACAAGATACAAGTTATATTTTTCCCAATGATTTCACTTCGAATACTGTATTTTTTGCTTATTCGAAGGACATTTCTCTTCACTAAGAAAAAAAATCTACGGACATTTCTCTCCCTAAAGGTATAAAAAAAATTTACGGACATTAATCGCCCCTAAGGGAAAAAAATCTAAGGACATTTCTCTCCCCTCTTGAAAAAAATCGTAAGGAGGGAACAGGAGTACGAAGGCTATTGCTAAAGTTCAATGGGATTTTAACAAGATGCCTTAATTAGGGTGATTAGAGCAGACTAGGGCTTACACACACATACACAAAATCATCATCATCATCACCATCACCACCATCACCACCACCACCACCATCATCATCATCATCCTTATTCTTTCCATCAATGAAAAATTTGCGCAAGATTAAAAATGAAAATGAAGAAAAAGGAAAGTTACAATGAACAGAAAATTACTCAAAATTTTGGACCCTCTCTCTCTCTCTCACCAACCTCGCTTTTGCAATTAGTTAAGTCCAAAAATAAATAAATAAATAAATGAATAAATAAACAGAAATAATAATCTTGCTCAAAAAAGTGGTAAATAGCAGATGGTAAGTTTCTTGTTGCCTCTCACTTGATGCGGGGTGTGGCTAAGGGAATGAATAAAATTCTCTCTCTCTCTCTCTCTCTCTCTCTCTCTCTCTCTCTCTCTCTCTCTCTCTCTCTCTCTCTCTCAGTGCCAATCACAAGAAAATAACTTAGCATCACGCAAGTATTCCTGTCACTGATAATATTTGAATCTGTAAAAAAGAATATCATAGTTCTGGCATTTTTTCGACATTCCTCGATTGATTTAGGCAATTTTCTCACCCTCACACTAACTTTCACCCTCAGTTTTACGCTCACCCTTGCTCACACCCTCCCTGTCACACTTATGCTCACCATTATCGTCACACATGCTCACTCTCACGCTCATCCTACGCTTCCATCTTCATCTACACACTCATCCTTACGCTCGCTCACACTCTCGCCTTCACCCTAGCTGTCACACTACTCTCACTCTCCCTCACTCGTTCACCTCATATTTCCTTCACACTTCACCTTACCATGACCCCTACCCACCCTCCCCTATTTCCTCCTTCCCTCTCTCTCCATCTCTCTCTCTCTCTCTCTCTCTCTCTCTCTCTCTCTCTCTCTCTCTCTCTCTGTATTTTTCTTCCCCTAATCCTTACTTCCTGTTTCCTTTTCACTCCACATTTCCATCCTCCCTTCCTTCCTTCCTCCTTTCCTTCCTTCCTTCCTTCCTTCCCTCCTTCCTTCCTTCCATCGTTCCTTCCACATTACTTTTCTTTCCTTCCATCCATCCACATTCCTTCTCTCTCCCTTCATCCTCTCTTCCATTGTCATTATTTCCTTCCTTCCTTCCTTCCTTCCTTCCTTCCTGCCATCCTTCCTTCCATATCATTTTTCTTTCTTTCCTTCCATCCATCCACATTCCTTCTCTCTCCCTTCATCCTTCTTTCCACACTCTTTATTTTCCTTCCTTCCTTCCCTCCTTCCATCTATCCTTCCATCCTTCCTGCCATCCTTCCTTCCTACCATCCTTCCTTCCTGCCATCCTTCGTTCCTGCCATCCCTCCTTCTTTCCCCCATCCATCCACATTCCTTCTCTCTCCCTTCATCCTTCCTTCCACTGCCTTTACTTTCCTTCCATCCTTCCTTCCTTCCTACCTTCCACTTCACCTCGAGGCCACATTCTATCTCCAAACCCACATCCAGTTTTTCCCTCCCTTAGCGACTCACTTTCACTCTCTCCAGGTAAAGGCGATTTATTTACCTTTATGTACCTTTATTGTTGCTACTAAAAGCGGTGGCTAGGTGGGTAGGGTCACTGATTACTATGCTGGTGGTCAGAATGCGCACGGGTTCGATTCCTGATACGGACAGCTGAAGGGTAATAGCATAAATATATCCTAATACTGCTAATACCACTTATACTACGAATACTGCTCTGCTACTGATACTCCTTATACTACTAATACTCCTAATACTACTACTAATACCACCTTATACTGCTAATATACTTCCTCTCGATATACGGGTAGATATATAAATACACTGATAGATATAGATAGATGGATAGACGGATATACATAGATACAGAAATAGACATAGATAGACAGACAGATAGATACATGGAGAGATAAATAGAAAGACAGACAGATATTCAGATAGATACATGGATTGATAGGTAGATGGATAGATAGATAGACAGATAGACAGATAGATAGATAGACAGACAGACAGACCATCATTCTGATATTTTTTTTTTTTTACAAATAGACAAAAATACAATTATAATAAAAAAATCTAATGACAAACACAGAAATAAAGATAATCAAACAGCAGAAGAAAGGTACAGTAGGAAAAAAAAACACAAAAAAACAAAAATTAATACAGAAGCAAAAACAAGTCAATCATTCAGACCAGAGTGATGGAGTGAGAGGATGAGGCAGGCAGAGCACCGGGCGGGAATGTGATTTATATTTCTGGGCTCCTGGCAGCTTTAGAGATGAGAGAGAGAGAGAGAGAGAGAGAGAGAGAGAGAGAGAGAGAGAGAGAGAGAAGAGAGAG
>NC_136980.1:3247500-3262500 GCF_032717465.1 Coenobita brevimanus | reverse complement strand
CCTGCAGCTGCGGCGTCCACCCGGCAGTCAAACCACCCCATATTTCCCCGCACCTGGCCGTGGGAAGGATCCTGTTTCGATCCTAATGAGTCGCCGTCTATCACAAGAGGCGCCGGTACTTACAATGGGTCTATATTTTGCTCAACAGACAGACAGACAGACAGGTAAGTAGACAGGTAGATAAGTAGATAGACAGAGAGATAGATAGATAAATGGATAGAGCTTCGTGGAGCCGGGTCACAGAAAGCTAGGCAGTCTTAATCTTCTGCTAATACCACTGCTTCTTCAAACATTAATCAATCTTCCGCTCTCCTCTCACTTTCTATCCCTAATAATAATAATAATAATAATAATAATAATAATAATAATAATAACAGTAGTAATAGTAGTAGTATTAGTAGTAGTAGTAGTAGTAGTAGTAGTAGTAGTAGCAGCAGCAGCAGTAGTAGTATTAAAAAAAAAAAGCATATTAATTTTTCCAAGACACAAGAGTCAACCTGAACGCAAACTTTTGAACTCAATCATCCGTAGTGAGACGAGAGGAAGAAATGCTAAATGCGTGATGAAGCTCCAGTTGAGAGAGAGAGAGAGAGAGAGAGACAGAGAGAGAGACAGAGAGACAGACAGACAGACAGACAGACAGACAGACAGACGGAGAGAGAGAGAGAGAGAGAGAGAGATGAGCAAAGTTTATAGAGACTGAAGATATGGAGGACTTAAATGAGAGAGAGAGAGAGAGAGAGAGAGAGAGAGAGAGAGAGAGAGCACGTCATTGTAGTGGATAAAAATAAATCCACCCAGAGAGAGAGAGAGAGAGAGAGAGAGAGAGAGATGAAGAAAAAGAAAGTGCATTCTTAAGACGTAAAAAAAAATTGTAATCAAGAACAAGAGCAAAAGTAAGAGAGAAAGCCTACCCTGAAGAGAGAGAGAGAGAGAGAGAGAGAGAGAGAGAGAGAGAGAGAGAGAGAGAGTCGAGTTACCTTAAAGTGACCCTAAGATCTGTATAGTCTATAAATCTATGTAACTCCCAACCTCCCGTAAACATACTCCTCTGTTAAGTCTGTGTATCTACGTAACTCTCTCTCTCTCTCTCTCTCTCTCTCTCTCTCTCTCTCTCTCTCTCTCTCTCTCTCTCTCTCTCTCTCTCTAACACTCTCCTTCTCTCACTCTATCTCACTCTCCCTCTCCACCTCACCCTAACACACTCTTCTCCTCCAAGTCTCACTCTTCCTCTCCACCTCACTTTAACACACTCTCCCTCGCTAACTCTAACTATCTCCCTTTCCCTCTCACTCTAACACACTCTCCCCCTCTAACTCTAACTCTCCCAACCTACCCCACTCTAACACTCTCTTTACAGGGTGACAAAAAAGTGGAGAAAGTGGACTGGAAAGGAAGAGTGAATATTTGCGATTAACTAAGACCACGATCTTAAGGGAAAAAAAAAAAACTTACGCACGTGAAAGGGCGAGGTTGAAAATACACCTAAATTTTGAGAATGAAAGTATTGTTGGAAAAGTTGACAGAAAATAAGTTGGTAATGAGATGGTGCCACGAACTGCTGGCGGAAAGAGAGAGAGAGAGAGAGAGAGAGAGAGAGAGAGAGAGACAGACAGACAGACAGACAGACAGACAGACAGACAGACAACAGACAGACAACAGACAGACAGACAGACAGGCAGACAGGCAGACAGACAGACAAACTCTGAAAAAGGGAAGGGACTCAAAGGAAGAAGAAGAGGAGCTGACCTGACCAAAACGAGAAAGGTCAGTCACGAAGAAGAGAGAGAGAGAGAGAGAGAGAGAGAGAGAGAGAGAGAAGGAGGGAAGGAAGTAGGAAAGATGGAATTGTAGGAAGTAGATAAAACAGAAAGGAGGAAATTAAATAGACTGAGGAAGATGAGGAAGAGAAGGGAGGGATATGAGGTATGGAGAAGGAAGAGATATAAGAGGAAAGGAGAAAGAAGGAGTGAGAGAAAAAAGCAAGTAGAGAAACAGTATGGACAGAAATAGAGATAGAGACTGATAAAGGACTGGTAAGGAACGAAGAAGGAAAAGAAAAAAAATGAAAGAAAAGAATGGAGAAAAGGAAGAGAAAGAGGAACAGAAGGCGTCAGAATGAAGGCTGAGGAAGGAAAGGGAGAAGGAAGAGAGGATAGGAAAAAGCAGGCAGGGAGTGAGGGAGGAAAAGATAAGAGATGGTAAGAGGGAGAGAAGGAAAGATGGAAGACCACAAAGGAGAGAGGAAGTCAGAGTGGATGGGGGAGGAAGAACTGAATCCTGAGGGAGGAAAGGAAGAGGCTGGGGAGGAGGAGGAGGAGGAGGAGGAGGCAGGAGGAGCTCAAGCGTTTGGGTGGGAGGGAGGAGAGAAAGGGAGGGAGGAAAATGGAGAAAGTTACCTCCAGTATATATATATCAGCCTTCCCCAAGCAGGACCATCACACTCCAGCACCGCCACCCACACAACATGGTAGGTTCGCGAGGCTTCAGTGTTTCATTCAGGGCTTCGGGGCTTCGGAAGGCTTCAGTGTTTCATTCAGGGCTTCGAAAGGCTTCAGTTTTTCATTCAGGGCTTCGAAACTGATTCTAAATTACAAGAACGACTCTTAGTTTTGAGACATATTGGGTTGTTGGCTATTTGAATCGGTACTCTTAGAAACTTTGAGGTCTGATTCAGAGATCCGAGAATGATTCGGAGTTTCGAGACAGATTCTAAATTTCGAGAGATATTTGGAATTTTGAGATAACATCAGAATTCTGAGATAAAATCGGAGTTTTTAAGCCTCATTTCAAGTTTAGAGATTGACTTAGGGTACTTTAAAACTTTAGTGTTGTTGTTTTGATCTGGGGTTGTTGGAATAATGAAGTAAAACAGATCAAGTTACCTCCAATAGATCTGCACCCCCCGATCTGCACCGACAAACTCCGGCACCGCCTCCCTCAAAATAAAAACTGGAGACTGGGATCCAAACCAATTATTATATGGGAAGATTAGGGCCGCAAAAACTACCTGCCATTCTGACCTCATCGGTTCACCTGAGCTCTCGTTTTCAGGGGCATGACCTGATTCGGAGCTGGTGACCTGATTCGACCTAGATTGTTAAACTGGATGCTGATTCGATGACATGCTTCACTTAAGGATTTGTTTTGGTGCTGGTGAATCCTCTCTCTCTCTCTCTCTCTCTCTCTCTCTCTCTGCTAGGATGCCTACTTACTGAACGGGCATCAGAATATTAGGGAAATTTCTGACATCATCTGATATTATTGTTTTCTTTCTTTTTTCATTTTTATTTTTGGGACCCGACAGGTTAATATAATTTTGTACCTTGTTTATGCAAATTATGGCGATATCAGAATGGCTTAAACAAAACTAAAGCCGATTCTAGCGTATAATAAGCAAAATAAATCGCTTGGGAAGAGGTGTTAGGGGAGCTTCCTTAATCGACGAGAATTCAGAAGGGTCAGAGTACCAGAAAGTTTCAATTTTTTGCTGCCAGTGATCGAGTATTTTTATTTTATTTTATTATTATTATTATTACTATTTTTTTTTTTTTTCGTTTTCTTGCAGCGATCGTCAGTCATAGTCCTCGCTCTCCTGCTGGGGGTGACCTTAGCTGACCCAGGAAAAGGGGGCTACGGCGGCGGCAAGGGTAAGGGCAAGGGCGGAGGGGGGTACGGCTATGACCACGTCGAGTACATCTACGTCCCGGTCCACTACCCCGTCTACCACACGAAGGCGGTCCACCACTACGGAGGGGGCGGCTACGGAGGGGGTCACGGAGGGGGCTACGGGGGGGGTCACGGAGGGGGCTACGGGGGAGGGGGCTTTGGCGGCCATGGTGGAGGCTATGGTGGTGGATTTGGAGGACATGGCGGTGGATTTGGCGGTGGATTTGGCGGACACGGGGGTGGATATGGTGGAGGACACGTGATTGTCGGTGGAGGACATGGCGGTGGCTACGGAGGTAAGGTGGAGAGACACTGCACTCCTTAGGCTTCTTCTTTTTTTCCTTTTCTCGTAAGTTTATTTATATTTATACATATTATTTATTTATATATTTAGCATCATTTATTTATTTATATTTATGTATGTGTGTAGTTTTTTATGTATGTATGTATTTGTGTGTATATTTTTATGTATGTATGTGTGTGTATTTTTTTATGTATGTATTTATGTATGTATGTGTGTGTATTTTTTATGTATGTATTTATGTATGTATGTGTGTATTTTTTTTTGTATGTATTTATGTATGTATGTGTGTGTATATTTTTATGTATGTATTTATGTATGTATGTGTGTGTATATTTTTATATATGTATGTATGTATGTATGTATGTGTGTGTATATTTTTATGTATGTATTTATGTATGTATGTGTGTATATTTTTATATATGTATGTATGTATGTATGTATGTGTGTGTATATTTTTATGTATGTATTTATGTATGTATGTGTGTGTATATTTTTATGTATGTATTTATGTATGTATGTGTGTGTATATTTTTATGTATGTATTTACGTATGTATGTGTGTGTATATTTTTATGTATGTATGTATGTATGAATTGAAATATTTATTTATTTATTTACTTATTTATTTATTTACCTATTTACTTATTTACTGATTAAGTTACTTGCTTATTTATTTATTTACTTATTTATTTACCTATCATTTATTTACTTATTTTACTTATTTGCCTATTTATTTATTTACTTATTTACTTTTATTTACTTATTTATTTACTTGTTTATTTACCTATTTACTTATTTATTCATTTATTTGTTTACTTGTTTACCTCAGTATTTACTTATTTATTTACTTACTTATTTTTTTACTTATTTACTTATTTACTTTCTTATCTCTCGTCTTCCAGGTTACGGCAAGAAGTAAGGAGTAGCCCGGAGGTGCGCTGTTGTTGTTGTTGTCGTCTAAGGTGTTTGTCTGTTAACCCCGTTTTATACAAATACTCATAAATATAAACCCTTTACTAGTCACACGCGGATTTTTATTACCCAGGGACGGTAAATAAGGTAGACAACTTTATTTATATTCCTTATTTGGTGGTAGGTGCCATCATCCACTCACTTGATGTAGTGCTGCCTACTTCTTCCTTAGCCTGTGTGTCATTCTTTTTCCTGTGCCTGCCCTCCTCTCTTCCTATTTCTCGCCATCATCCACTCACTTGATGTAGTGCTGCCTACTTCTTCCTTAGCCTGTGTCATTCTTTTTCTGTGCCTGCCCTCCTCTCTTCCTATTTCTCACCATCATCCACTCACTTGATGTAGTGCTGCCTACTTCTTCCTTAGCCTTTATCATTCTTTTTCTGTGTCTGTCCTCCTCTCTTCCTATTTCTCCCATCTTTCCTGTCACTTCTTATTGCTTTTCTTTCCTTTACAGGTGGCTTTACATTGAGTGACAAGCCAAATGGTTTCCTGTAAGCCAAGAAACCATTTACAACGCTGGGTGGTAACCATATAACCAAACCATACGTGCTCCCTACGTGTCAACAAGTGGGTTGGTGGAGGGTTAGTGCCCCTCCCCGTAAGACAAATAACTCAAAGTCAAATGGCCACCCCTTAAGGGATGATGGCGTCTGGCAATAGATAGATAGACATATAGATAGAATAAGTGATAAATAATATGTTGGCGTATTGCGATGTTTTCTTTATATATTGTAGTAAGAAATACGTAAGGTGCTGGCGTATTACTCTCATTTTCTTAAGACTCTGATTCGTATTTTCTTAGATCCGTATTTTAAGTGATGTTGAGGGTACGTAACACCTCTTCCTTAGCGATTTTTTCATTATATTTTGTAGTAAGAAATACGTAAGATGCTGACGTATTACTCTAATTTTCTTAAGACATTCGTATTTTCTTAAAGTCGTAATTTAAGTGGTATTGAGGGTACGTAACATTTATTCCTTAGCGATTTTGTCTTTATATTTTGTAGTGAGAAATACGTTAAGATGCTGACGTATTATTCTCATTTTCTTAAGACTGATTCGTATTTTCTTAGATTCGTAGTAGTGGCATTGAGGGTACGTAACACCTTTTCCTTAGCGATTTTGTCTATATATTTCATCTCAGTATCCCTATGACTTATACTGATGCAAATTACTTCTATTTTAAAATTATACTATATATAAGTGCATGGTATCATATTCAAAATAAGTCGCTATGGAAGAGGCGTTGCGAAGTCTCCCATAACACTTGGTCCTTGCTCCCAGTTGAATATAATTGCCTGACGTCATCATTATCATCATTATCATCATCATCATCATAATCATCATCATCATCATCATCATCATCAAGATCTTTTTCCCCACGTATCATCATCATCATCATCATCATCATCATCATCATCATCATCATCATCAAGACCTACCCACGTACCCTACCATCATCATCATCATCATCAAGACCTACCCACGTACCCTACCATCATCATCATCATCATCATCATCATCATCATCATCATCATCACCATCATCATCATCATTATCATCATCATCATCATCATCATTATCATTATCATCACTATCATCATCATCATCATTATTGTTATCATCATTATCATCATCATCATCATCATCATCATTAGTATTATCATCATCATAATCATCATCATCATCATCATCATCAGCCCTCTTTCCCCACCTAAGGCTGGGATGATTAGCAAATAACATTATAAAAAATGAGAGAGAGGGAGGGAGAGAGAGAGAGAGAGAGAGAGAGAGAGAGAGAGAGAGAGAGTAGACATATCCTCTAAGCAAATAAAGCCAAGTATAAAAAAAATAAAATAAAATAAAATGGTCCTCAGGTTGAACAATAACGAGAAAGACATCAATGACATCATCAACTAAGTACTACATCAATGACATCAATGGCCTGTTTATCTACCACGGTGCTATCTATCAGGTGTAGTGCTGTCTCTCACAAACAGGTCTTGTCTGATTGAGTGGCGATTAAAATGATGTTTTTGTGTGTGTGTGTGTCAGATTGGAGGATTGTACTGTGTTTTAATGTCGTGTTCCTTCCTTCTTCTGTTGTGCACTTTCTCTGTATCTTACTGTCTCTCTCAGTCTTACTCCCTCTCTCAATATCTTACTCTCTGTCTCACTGCGAACATTAATACTAATCCACCCCATTACGATAAAAAAAACTAGAAGTGAACAATGCATTTCGAAACGCTGTAATGCTATCCTTTAAATCCAATAATTTTTCCAGAATATTGTGTAAACGTTCCATAATATTAAAAACTGAAGAGAAATTATTATCCAAAAATGGAGGGATGGAGTGGAGAGGTATATGAGAGAGGGGGGTGTGAGATGGGAGCAGGGCAGTGAAATGGCAGGGGACAGAGCGACATGGAGGCGATTTGTTTGTGGCCACCCCCTACGGGATTGAGGCGTCTGGCAATAGATAGATAGATAGATACACACCCACCTGCTAATTGCCCTTCGTACCTGCCCAATGAAGGTAAGGTCAATCATCTATTTGTACATCCATCTTTTGACTCACCTGCCTTCACAGTCACCTGCTCCTCTGTCTCTCATTAATTTCAGGTGTTTTTATCATATTGCCCTCTCCCTGTCTGCGTAACTCCCCACCCAACCTACCTACCTACGTACCTACCTACTTACCTACCTACCTACGTACCTACCTACCACTCACTAAATTCAGGTCTCTCCATAGCACTGTGTAATTACCAGCCCCTATCCTTCTGTGACTCCCCACCCACCCCAAGACTAGTTCCTGCCACCCTCTGCCCTTTGCCTGCACCCACCTACACCCACGCCAGTAAGTACACCCACACCCACACCCACACTCACACCCACATCCACACATACTCATTCACACCCACACCCAAACATCAACATCAATACCCACACCCAAACATCAACATCAATGCCCACACCAGCATCTATTCAACACACACACACACACACACAAAGCCTCTCTCTCTCTCTCTCTCTCTCTCTCTCTCTCTCTCTCTCTCTCTCTCTCTCTCTCTCTCTCTCTCTCTCTCAAAACCAGTTGCATTTCTTTCTTCCTTGTCGTCTTCCTCCCATCCCGTTTCTTGCTCTCTCTCTCTCTCTCTCTCTCTCTCTCTCTGGGGGCGCTGAGCTTGTGATCGGGAGGTCGCAAGTTCGAGCCTCGCCCGGGCTACCGTTGCCGGGAGGGGTAGCGCCCTCCTGTAACCCAGCGGGGCTATATGGCCTTAGTTGCCTAGCTCGGGGAATTCATTTCTCCATTCTCTCTCTCTCTCTCTCTCTCTCTACCCTTCCTCATTACTCCCCTTCCCCTCCCCCTTCCCTCCCCCTCCCCTGCTTAACCTGTTGCCACACCTTACTCCCTCCCTCCCTCCCTCCCTCTCTCACTCTCTTAAAGATTTTGCAAAATTCGTTTTTTTCTTGCTATCAACAGGAGTGAATGCAACTTTGGAGAGCACAGTAGTAAGGGAGTGTTCTTAAGTGCTCTATCTATCTGTCTGTCTATCTATCTATTGCCAGAAGCCTTAATCCCGTGGTGGCCACAAACAAATCGCCTCCATGTCGCCATGTCCCCAGTCACTTCGCTGCCCCTACCCCCAGCTCACACACCCCTCTCTCATATATCTCTCCACTCCATCCCTCCATCTCATCCTTGGCCTCCCCGTCCCTTTCCCCCCCTCCACCTCACACATACACTCTCCTCGTTAGTCTCTCGCCCTCCAACCTCTCCACTTGGCCAGACTTCCTATTCTAGCTACTCCCTTCAAATTAAAAAGTCATTCCTATGCTGAATAAAATCATGTGAAGAAAGGAAGAAGAAAAAAACAGAAAAAAGAAACAAAGGGGAAAAAAAAAGGTGTCACAATGCTGTATGGGTTAGGGTGTCTTAGGCTAAATAAATCGCTAAGGAAGAGGTGTTACGGTCAAAAGCATAAATGGTTTCCTGGGATGCGGGAAACCATGTGCCTTGTCATTCAGTCTAGAGTCACCTGAAAACAGCGCTACATTGAGTGAGTGGATGATGAGCGCCCCCAACGTAACACGCAAGTTAGTTTTTTTTGGCAAATTTCGACTGTTATCAAAATGGGTCCAGTTCTCATCCGCTACAAAATTATAAACACTGATAACCTCATGGGCGAAAATCCTCATAAATCCACCTATTAAATCAACCCAAAATTACCCCAAGGAAATCCACCTGAAATTTCTCAAGCAGATATATGGTGATTCAAAGTTTATTACTCAAAATTAATATGTTCTTCGTTTTTTTATCATATATTTTCGATTCTTTCGTGTTTACGCTTTCTATCCTTCTGTCCTACTTTCACCTTCCACCTCTATGTCCTAACCTCCTTCCCTTCCTCTCTCTCTCTCTCTCTCTCTCTCTCTCTCTCTCTCTCTCTCTCTCTCTCTCTCTCTCTCTCTCTCTCTCTCTCTTTTACCTTACCCTCCAACCTTCCTACCTTCCTCTTATCCCTCTAGTCTCCTCCACTGCTCCCTCCCTCCCTCCTTCCCTACCTCCTCCCTTCCCTTTCTCCCTGACACCCTCTGTCCCTCCTACCTTGTCTTTTTCTCTCCCTGCCTCCCTCCTGTCCCTCCCTTTCCCCATTTCCCTACTTTGTCTGACTTTCTCTCTCCCTCCTTCCCTCCCCTCCCACATTCTTACCTCTAATCACACACACACACACACACACACACACACACACACACACACACACACACACACACATAAAATAACCCACTCCGTCAAAAAAATATATACATAAAAATAGAATTGGGAGCTAGACTGAAAATTATAAGATACGAGGAAAGTAAAAAAAAATGAAATTATTTATCTTAACTGAGCACAGACTACGAATATCCTCCCTACCTCCCTCTCTCCCTCCCTCCCTGCCTTCCCTCCATCTCTCCCTACCACCCTACCTCCCCTCCATCTCTCCCTACCACCCTGGCTTCCCTCCATCCATCCCCCTCCCTGACCTCCTTCATGTTTCCCTCCATCCTTCCGTCCCTCAGTCTTTCTCTCTCCTACCTCCCATTATCCCTCTTTCCTCCCTCCCTCTCTCTCTCTCTCTCTCTCTCTCTCTCTCTCTCTCTCTCTCTCTCTCTCTCTCTCTCTGACCTTTTCTCAATAATCCAATTACTCCAAAAACTAACATAGGTCACCCAACGCCTCACTCCTTATCATTAACAACAAGTGAATGTGGCTGGAGAGAAAGATAGAAGCAGAGAGTGGGAGGCATAGACCGAGGAAGAGAGAGAGAGAGAGAGAGAGAGAGAGGGCAGCAGAGTCTATATAAAACAAGGAGAAGGCGAGCACAGCCGCCTAGTCTCACCTGTCTCTGCCACACCTACCTGCCCTACCACACAACCACACACACACACACACCTGTCTACCGCAGCTCCCCCGCACGCAACATCATGGCAAGTCGTGAATAGAGAGAGAGAGAGAGAGAGAGAGAGAGAGAGAGAGTGTGTGTGTGTGTGTGTGTGTGTGTGTGTGTGTGTGTGTGTGTGTTATTAGATTTAACCCTGCATCCTTCCACATGATTTTTTTTTTCCTTTTTTTGTGGACAGAAAATTTGCGATATATTTTTTTTCTGGCCAGGTGGTTCGGGAAGTGACCTGCTGTTTGAAAGGACGCGAGTTCGATCCCACCCACCCACCCACCCACACACACACACACACACACACACACACACACACGATTTTGTCAGCCCTTACAGCCCATGTGTGTTCGGTCCATGTCTGTCTGTCTATCTGCATGCCTGCCTGCCTGCCTCTGCCTACCCCCTCTGCCTCACTCATTCTTCCTGCATATCTCATCGCAATTTCTCTCTGCTCTCCTGTCTGCTTCCCCTTGCTTATCTTGCTTAGCTTTCTTTTGCTTGTTTCTTTGCTTGTTTGTCCTCTTTCCCTCCTTCCTCTTACTCTTCCTTCCTTCCTTCATTCTCTCTCTCTCTCTCTCTCTCTCTCTCTCTCTCTCTCTCTCTCTCTCTCCGCCTACATGCCTCCTCTGCCCCAACCAGCCTCACTTTCTTCATCTCCATATCCCCCCACTTTCTCAGTTGCATTCCTGGTTAATGTTAGGTCGAAACGAATTATCAAGAGCGACTTATCCAGAATTAGATTTTTTTTTATATACTGTAGGCATTAGGATTTCTGTTTTATTATTATTATTAGTAGTAGTAGTAGTTGTTGTAGTGGTAGTAGTAGTAGTAGTAGTACCATTATTATTATTATTATTATTATTATTATTATTATTATTATTATTATTATTATTATTCCTCTTACCGTTATCATTATTACCTTTATCATCGCCTTCCTCCTCGTCCTCATCATCACCATTATCATTGCTCTTATCATCACCATCATCATCATCATCACTCAAAATTAATAACAGTTACGGTATTCATAGTAATCATGCATTATCAATAAATTTTAATCCTTCAGTTACCCTAACACGACCATACCACAGCTAAAATCTCTCCCCAGCTAAAAAAGACGATTCCACACAGCTAAAAATTGGGTCATAGAAGCCTTAATATTAAAAGAAAAGAAAGAAAAAAAAAAAAGCTATTCTTGCCTGTATTTTCTGATGCAAAAAAGTTGATGCTGTTATTTATTTATTTTTTTTTTTTATCTCATCGCCACACGTGACTAAATTGAGCGCTATTGATTTTTTCCTTTTTTTTTTTTTTTTTTTTTTTTTTTTTTTTAGATTGCGTTGTGGATGAATTAAGTTGTGATTTTGAAGGTTCATTTTGAAGGAGAATACTTTTATTATTTTCAAAGAAGTTGTAAGAAGATGTGATAGAAAGCGTTTGGAGAAATACATTGAGGTGGTTTGGCCCTGTGGAGGGGATGGAGAGCGAGAGACTAATAAGGAGAGTGTATGCGAGTGAGATGGAAGGATGAGAGGGAAGGGGAAGCCGAGGAGGGGTAGACTGAGATAGTCTGGGCATATGGAGAGGATGAGGGATGACAGTTGGGTGCAGAAAGTGAGAAGTGCGAACGTTTGGGGTAGGGTTGCGAAAGGCAGACCTAAAAAGACCTGGGACGAGGTCATAGAGTGTGACCTCAGGGATAAGGGACTGAATAGGAAGGCTGCCAGAGATCGTGCAGTGTGGAGAGCCGCCATTAGGTGACCAAGGCCGACGCATAAACGAAACGAAAAGACACGATATCCACGAATGGATATAGTTTAGCTGTCTGGGTTTATTTTCTGTGTGTAAAAAAGGGATCCACGAGAAATACACACGAATGGACTATCCCTATGTGCCGTGTTATTTCCCTTGTACCAAAGCAATCTAACACCTTTTTCCCCTCGCGTGTAGTGCAGTGTGATAGCTATATTTTCAGCCAATTTCCTTCATACTCCATCACCCTAGCTCCATACTTTTTTTCCTCTGAGTGTGAAGCGCGATACCTTGAAGTACCGTAAGTCCGTTTCCCTTGCTGCTTATTCTAACTCCCTTTTTCTCTCCCTCCAGCGTGTGGCGGCCTCCCTGGTGGTGCTCGCCCTTTGTGCTCCCTTTGCCCTTGCCGAACCTCTCTTTAAGGGCTGGGGGAAGGGAGGATATGGGGGCAAGGGAGGAAAAGGTCGCAGATACAGAAATCATGTTATAATCGTCCCCGTCCTCCATCCTGTAAGCCACTTCCATCATGGTGCCTATGGATATGGTGGATTTGGAGGTGGATTTCCTGGGTACGGAGGTGGATATGGTGGAGGTTTTGTGGGAGGTGGTTATGGTGGAGGAGGTGGATTTAAAAATGGTGGAGAAGGTGGAGTTAAAGGAGGTGGTGAAGGAGGAGGTGGATTAAAAGGTGGTGGAAAAGGTGGATCTAAAAATGGTGGAAAAGGTGGAATGAAAAGTGGTGGAAAAGGTGGATTTAGAGGTGGAGGTGGAGGAGGTGGATCTAAAAATGGTGGAAAAGGTGGATTTAATGGTGGAGGTGGAAGAGGTGGATCTAAAAATGGTGGAAAAGGTGGAGTTAGAGGTGGAGGTGGAGGAGGTGGATCTAAAAATGGTGGAAAAGGTGGATTTAATGGTGGAGGTGGAAGAGGTGGATCTAAAAATGGTGGAAAAGGTGGAGTTAGAGGTGGAGGTGGAGGAGGTGAATCTAAAAATGGTGGAAAAGGTGGAGTTAGAGGTGGTGGAGGTGGACTTAAAGGTGGTGGAGGCTATGGTGGAGGAAGTGAATCTAAAAATGGTGGAAAAGGTGGAGTTAGAGGTGGTGGAGGTGGACTTAAAGGTGGTGGAGGCTATGGTGGAGGTGTGGCTGTCGGCGGTGGTGGTGGAGGTGGGCACGAAGGTGGTGGAGGTGGGCATGGAGGTGGAGGAGGTGGATATGGAGGTGGTGGAGGTGGGCATGGTGGTGGTGGAGGTGGGTATAGAGGTGGTGGAGGTGGATATGGAGGTGGTGGAGGTGGTGGAGGTGGTGGTGGATATAGAGGTGGTGGAGGTGGGTATAGAGGTGGTGGAGGTGGGTATGGAGGTGGTGGAGGTGGGTATGGAGGTGGTGGAGGTGGGTATGGAGGTGGTGGAGGTGGGTATGGAGGTGGTGGAGGTGGGTATGGAGGTGGTGGAGGTGGGTATGGAGGTGGTGGAGGTGGATATGGTGGTGGAGGTGGATATGGAGGTGGTGGAGGTGGTGGGGGTGGATATGGAGGTGGTGGAGGTGGGTATGGAGGTGGTGGAGGTGGGTATGGAGGTGGTGGAGGTGGATATGGAGGTGGTGGAGGTGGTGGAGGTGGATATGGAGGTGGTGGAGGTAGTGGAGGTGGATATGGAGGTGGTGGAGGTGTGGCTGTCGGCGGTGGAGGTGGGTATGGAGGTGGTGGAGGTGGATATGGAGGTGGTGGAGGTAGTGGAGGTGGGTATGGAGGTGGTGGAGGTGTGGCTGTCGGCGGTGGAGGTGGGTATGGAGATGGTGGAGGTGGCTATGGCGGAGGTGGAGGTGTGGTTGTCAGTGGTGAAGGTGGTGGTGGAGGTAGTTATGGTGGAGGAGGTGGAGGTGGTGGAAAACCAGTGGTCATAAGTGGAGGAGGAAGCAGCTATAGTGGTGGAGGCGGAGGTGAAGTCAGCAGCTATAGCGCTGGAGGTTTTGGTGGAGGCAGCAGCTATGGTGGTGGAGGAGGAGGTGGAGGAAGCAGTCATGGTGGAAGTGGAGCAGTAGTCTTCAGTGGTGGAAGCAGCTACAGTGGAGGTGGTGGAGGTGGAGGAGGAAGCAGCTACAGTGGAGGTGGCGGAGGTGGAGGAGGAAGCAGTTATGGTGGAGGTGGTGGCCACGGTTTCGGCATTGGTGGTGGTGGTGACTATAGTGGCGGAGGTGGAGGTGGAGACATCTATACTGCCGGAGGTGGAGGTGGAGACATCTATACTGCCGGAGGTGGAGGTGGAGGTGGAGACATTTATACTGGCGGAGGCGGAGGTGGAGACATCTATACTGCCGGAGGTGGAGACATCTATACTGCCGGAGGTGGAGGTGGAGGTGGAGACATCTACACTGCAGGTGGAGGCATTTATACTGGCGGAGGTGGAGGTGGAGGTGGAGACATCTATACTGCCGGAGGTGGAAGTGGAGGCATCCATGTTGGCGGAGGTGGAGGTGGAGACATCTATACTGCCGGAGGTGGAGGTGGAGACATTTATACTACTGGAGGTGGAGGTGGACACATCTATACTGCCGGAGGTGGAGGTGGAGGCATCCATATTGGCGGAGGTGGATGTGGAGGTGGAGACATCTATACTGCAGGTGGAGGCATCTATACTGGCGGAGGTGGAGGCGGAGGTGGAGACATCTATACTGGAGGTGGAGGTGGAGGCATCTATACTGGCGGAGGTGAAGGCGGAGGTGGAGACATCTATACTGCCGGAGGTGGAGGTGGAGGCATCTATACTGCCGGAGGTGGAGGTGGGGGCATCTATACTGCCGGAGGTGGAGGTGGAGGTGGAGACGTCTATACTGCCGGAGGTGGAGGTGGAAGCATCCATATTGGCGGAG
>NC_136980.1:3197500-3237500 GCF_032717465.1 Coenobita brevimanus | reverse complement strand
TTACCATCTGTGGCTATTTTCTTGTGCAAATGGAAGGTCTTAAAGAGGGTAGGAGTCTGAGGTTCTCTCTCTCTCTCTCTCTCTCTCTCTCTCTGTTGGACCACGAAGCAGTAAGTGTCAGAAAAGTGTCAAGGAAGTGTCAAGGAAGTGTCAAGGAAGTGTCAAGGAGGTGTCAAGGAAGTGTCAAGGAAGTGTCAAGAAAGTGTCAAGGAAGTGTCAAGGAAGTGTCAAGGAAGTGTCAAGGAGGTGTCAAGGAAGTGTCAAGGAAGTGTCAAGGAAGTGTCAAGGAGGTGTCAAGGAGGTGTCAAGGAAGTGTCAAGGAGGTGTCAAGGAAGTGTCAAGGAAGTGTCAAGGAGGTGTCAAGGAGGTGTCAAGGAGGTGTCAAGGAGGTGTCAAGGAGGTGTCAAGGAAGTGTCAAGGAGGTGTCAAGGAAGTGTCAAGGAAGTGTCAAGGAAGTGTCAAGAAGGTGTCAAGGAAGTGTCAAGGAAGTGTCAAGGAAGTGTCAAGGAAGTGCCAAGGAGGTGTCAAGGAGGTGTCAAGGAAGTGTCAAGGAAGTGTCAAGGAGGTGTCAAGGAGGGGTCAAGGAAGTGTCAAAGAAGTGTCAAGGAAGTGTCAAGGAGGTGTCAAGGAAGTGTCAAGGAAGTGTCAAGGAGGTGTCAAGGAAGTGTCAAGGAAGTGTCAAGGAGGTGTCAAGGAAGTGTCAAGGAAGTGTCAAGGAGGTGTCAAGGAAGTGTCAAGGAAGTGTCAAGGAGGTGTCAAGGAGGTGTCAAGGAAGTGTCAAGGAAGTGTCAAGGAGGTGTCAAGGAGGTGTCAAGGAAGTGTCAAGGAAGTGTCAAGGAAGTGTCAAGGAGGTGTCAAGGAGGTGTCAAGGAAGTGTCAAGGAGGTGTCAAGGAAGTGTCAAGGAAGTGTCAAGGAAGTGTCAAGGAGGTGTCAAGGAAGTGTCAAGGAAGTGTCAAGGAGGTGTCAAGGAAGTGTCAAGGAAGTGTCAAGGAGGTGTCAAGGAGGTGTCAAGGAAGGGGTGACATCTCATTATTTTTTATTTTTTATTATTTTTTTTTTTTTTGCTGTCGTCATGCATAGGTGGTTTGATGGAAGAATTCTTAGGTCGTAGAATAAAGAGGAAAAAGAAAAGCGTTTGCGTCTTCTTCTTCCTCTTCCTCTTCATCTTCTCCCTCTTCTTCTTCTCCTTCTTCTACTTCTTCTTCTACTTCATCATCATCATCATCATCATCATCATCAAAGGCAGTTCAACCATCTACTTACCTGAGCAACTGAGATTACCTTTTCAACACCTACACTGAAGATTTAGGACGAAAGAAGGGTAAGACTGTGTAATTAGACGGGTGCTGCGTGTCCACAGTAATGGGGAAGGGATGGAAGGAGATGATTCAAGAGGGCAGTGACCAAAATAGCAGCGAGGGAAGTGAGAGGAGAAAAATTGTTTTGGTTAAGACAGGGCGACTGAAGAGAGTGTGAGAGGTGATTATGCAAAAAAAAAGACAACCTGTTTGGAACCACACACACACACACACACACACACACACAGGAACACAAAAGCACCCTAATTCGCCGTTTTTTCCCATCTCTTAACACTACCAGAAACGTAAGGTGTCCTCTTTCGTCTTAAATGATCTGGATTACGGGAGATTAAGCCCGGATTCTGCTAAACCCAGGACAAGGGATTAATATGGACTGGGGATTAGAATTTAAGCCCTCCTTTAGTCGATTTTATTCACCTTATTGGGTCTGGTGGTAAAGAAGTCAAGCCTCTCAGTAAACTGGTGTCTGTGTTGTAATTTTTTTTTTTTTTTCTGTGTCTAGCAAATAACTTTACTGATTTTAGAAGAACTTTTGAGAATTAATGAAGGCGCTCTCTGTTCTCTCCAGTTAGAGAAAAGCCTTGACCTAAGCCTCTCCTAACCCTATCCTAAGCCCATCTAATCTTATCCTAAACTGAATATAATCGATGTGTTAAGATGCATAGCCTTTAAAAATACACGGGTCATCAAATTGAATGACAAGTTTATTCCCGAAGATGATCCAACAAAATCATGGTGATAGCGTCTCAAGTTTTACTTTCGCTCTTTATTAGTGATCCCCCCCCCCTCTTTGCCCTCTTCCCCTCTCTACCATTTCCCCTCCATCCCTCCTCCCTCTCTCCTCTCCCCCTCCCTACCACTTCTTCCACCTACTACGGTACCTTTTTTTGCGGGCTATCGGTGCTACACCTTGCCCAAGGGTGACCCGGGACTATGCAGGGCAGGGACGTCCATCTTCCCTGAGCCTGACACATGACCCAGCCGCATACCCCAACCATCCACCTATGTATACCTAACCATCCACCTATGTATATCCAACCATCCACCTATGTATACCCAACCATCCACCTATGTATACCCAACCATCCACCTTTGTAGGTATGGTGTCTGTCTAATTACCTGTCTGTCTATCCACCCAACCATCCATTCCTTCTTCCACCCGGTTCCCAGACACAGGGCTATAGTAATTCAGAACATTTTAGGCCTGGTGACCCTCCTATGCCTCTCCTGTCATTATATATTCGAAAAACCTCCACAGGCCTCTTAGGACTCAAATCAAGGCGTCCACGTCCTTCACCCCGATCAGCGCATCAAGCCACTACACCACCAGAGTCGTAACAATGTGGGAAGGAAGCCAAACTTTATGGAAAAATGAGTGATTATTATTTTTTATTATTATTATTATTATACTGTGTTCATGGATCACTAACTGGAGGACGATGCTGAGAGAGAGAGAGAGAGAGAGAGAGAGAGGGAGGGGGGGGAGGGAGGAAAAGTGCAAGGGAAAGGGAAAGGAAGGAAGGAAGGAGGAAGTAACCTGAGGAGGCACTGAATACGGGGCAGACGCTGAGTGAAGGGGAAGGAAGGAAGGAAGAGGGGCGGAGGGAGGGAGGGGGGAGAGAAAGGCAGGAGGGAGGGAGGGAGGCAGAGGGGAGAAAACAAAGACGGGAGGTAGGGAGGGAGGGAGGGAGGGAGAGAGAAAGGTTTGAGAGAGATATAAAACCGAAGTCACGCAGAAGAAGCCAACTCATTCTTCGTGTTGTGGTCAAAGCAGCAGCCATGGTGGGTTTGCAAGGCGTTCAGAGCGATAATATTCCCCAAGTATTTCCCAGCATTTCCTAGCACTTCCTAGCATCTCCTAGTATTAACGTCTCATCCCTCTACCAGTTCCTAGCATTAACGTCATCTCCCTCTAGCATTTCCTAGCATTAGTCATCTTCCTCTATCATTTCCTAGCATTCACGTCATCTTCCTCTCCTATTTCCTAGTATTCATGTCATATTCCTTTGGCACATCATAGCAGTCATGTCATAGTCACTTCATAGCACTCATATTCACGCCGTAGCACTCATGTCATCTTCCTTCATAGTATTCATAGTACTGACGTCATATTCCCATAGTAGTGAGGAGAGAGATGCTAAAATGGTAGTAGATGTATGAATTCTAGAGAGGGAGAGACTGACACTCTCTCTCTCTCTCTCTCTCTCTCTCTCTCTCTCTCACACACACACACACACACACACACACACACACACACTCACACAATGCTTTATAATTCAATCTCTCCCGGTGTTGAAATACTTGAAATAAAGACACCAGTTCGTTTCTTGAGTTTGTCCCAAGATTTTATCCAAAGATTTTGTCCTACGGTTTTGTCTATTAGTTGTCTCTAAATTTTGTCCATAAATTTGTCCTAAGGTTTTGTCCTAAGGTTTTGTCTCTAAATTTTGACTATATATTTTGTCTCTAAATTTTAACCATATATTTTGTCTCTAAATTTTGTCCATATATTTTGTCTCTAAATTTTGTCCGTATATTTTGTCTCTAAATTTTGTCCATATATTTTGTCTCTAAATTTTGTCCATATATTTTGTCTCTAAATTTTGATCATATATTTTGTCTCTAAACTTTGTCCATAAGTTTTGTCTAAGTATTTGTCCAAATTTTTATCTCTTAGTTTTGTCCATAATTTCTCTGAATTTTTCTTCCTCTAAACTTTGTCCCTCAATTCTGTCCATAAATTTTGTCTCAAGTTTTGGTGCTTAAGTTTTGTCCCAAGTTTTCGTGCCTAAGTTCTGTCTTAAAGTTTAGTCCCAAGATTTATCCCAAAGTTTTGTCCCACAGTTTTGTCCCATAGTTTTGTCCCATAGTTTTGTCCCAAGCATTGTACCACAGCTTTCCCATTAAGCTATATCGCTGAGTGTGGTCCCAAGTTTGTTTTTTTCTTAATTTTGTCTTAATTCTTCTTTCCTGGGTTTTGTCCAATTGTTTTGTTTACGTTTTGTCTCTAAACTCTGTCAGGACTAAAATTTTGTCCCCATGTTTTGTCCAACAGCTTTTGTCATCATTTTTTTTTTCTACGTTTTGTCTTATATTTTTCCTAAGTTTCGTTGGTAATTTATTTTCCAATTTATTTTCTCATTTATTTCCTCATTTATTTCCTCATTTATTTCCTCATTTATTTCCTCATTTTTCTAATTTATTTCCTTATTTATTTCCTCATTTATTTCCTCAATTATTTCCTCATTTATTTCCTCATTTATTTCCTCAATTATTTCCTCATTTATTTCCTCATTTATTTCCCAATTTATTTCCTCATTTTTGACCTTTCGATTTCTTTCAACTTTTTCCTCAATTTTTTTGTATAATTTTCTTTTTTTAATTTTTGTTCCTGCGTCATTTCCATTAATTTTTTTCGAGTTGGTTAGATTTCTTTTTCCACCGGTGTTTGTCATGTTTTATTCGTGTTTTTTTTTTTTTTTTTTTTTTTTGGTTGAGGAATATCATGAAGGAGAAAGTGACTGAAAGTGATTGTTGAACTGCATGCATTCTCTCGACATGTCATTCTTGTTTTTGTATCTTTCCCCCTTTTATTTTTTGAGGGGGCGGGGGGGCTGTTCCTCCCTCCCTCCCTCCCTCCCTTTCTCCCTCTCTCCCTCTCTCCTTCCCTTTCTCCCTCACCCTTCCCTCCCTCTTACGTCTTCCTTCCCTCCCTCCCTCTTACCTCTTCCTTCCTCCCATCCTTCCCTTTTACTGCTTCCTTCCTCCCTCTCTCCCTCCCTTTACACCTTCCTCCACCTACCTCTCTTTACCCTCCTCCCTCCCTTCCTCCCTTCCTCTCCTCTCTTAGAATACTTTCACCTGATTCACTAGTCTCCCTTTCTCCCTTCTTTCCTCTGTTTTGTTTTTATTATATTTTTCTTGTCTCTTTTCGTCTTTATTTTCTTTATTATTGTTTTTCTTTCACCTTTATTTTGTCCTGTATTTACTGAGTTTCATAGGACTTGCTCTCATCCTTACTACCCCTCATCTTCTCTTCCCCTCCTCCTCCTCCTCCTCCTCCTCCTTCCCCCTCCTCTCTTCTTATTCTCCTACCCCTCTCCTCCCCTCCTCCATTCTGCCCTCCTCTCTTCTTATTCTCCTACCCCTCTCCTCCCCTCCTCCATTCTGCCCTCTTCTCCCCTCTCCTCCCTTCACCTCCCCTCTCTCTCTCTCTCTTAACCCCCCCCTCTTCTCCCCTCTCTCTCTCTCATCTCATACCCCTCTCCTCCCCCTACCCTTATCCCCCCCTCCCTCCCCCTAACTCCTCTTCCCTCCTCACCCCCACATTCTCCCCTCATCTCTCCCCTCACCCCCTCCACTTCTCCCCTCCAACACCCCCTTCTCATTTTCCATGTTCAACCACTCACCTCTCCTCATTTCTTTCCTTTCACTTTCCCTTCACTTCCCCTCCCCAACCTCCCCCTTCTCTCTCTCTCTCTCTCTCTCTCTCTCTCTCTCTCTCTCTCTCTCTCTCTCTCTCTCTCAAGACATCATTCCTTCCTTATTCTTTTCGTAGACCTCCATACTCTAGACAAATGTCCTCCTGGGAGAGAGAGAGAGAGAGAGAGAGAGAGAGATCCCTAACCCCTTTCAGCTCACTTGATGCCTAATGCCGCCAAACTGAAAACCTTACTAGTAACCAAGAAGACTCAAACCTACCTCATATCTAAATCCCATCAAGTTTCATGCACCCACACCTTACCATTCCGTTTGTAGGAATGACCCGGTTCCCTTAGATGAAGACACACTGATATTATATTCCTTCGCTGACTGAATGTGAAAGCAAACTAATCTAAACCGGTAGGTGTAGCTGGGTGGGGTGTGGGTGGGGGTGTGGGTGGGGGTGGGGGTGTGGGGAAGAGGTGTGGGTAGGGGTGTGGGGAAGGGGCGGGCGTGTGGGTGGGGGTGGGGTGGGGGGTGGGGTGGGGGTGGGGGGTGGGGAAGAGGTGTGGGTGGGGGTGTGGGGAAGGGGTGGGGATGTGGGTGGGGGTGTAGGGAAGGGGTGGGGGTGTGGGTAGGGGGGTGGAGAAGGGGTGTGGGTGGGGTGAGGGTGTGGGGTGTGGTTGGGGGGGTGGGAAAGGGCTGGGTGTTTTTTTTTTCCCAAGTTCCCCCCCCCCAACTTTAAAACCCCCTAGCACAATAATCTTTCTCACTTTTGCCTGCCGGTTTCAGTAAGAGAGAGAGAGTTTTATGGTGTACTGTGTCACTGGTGATTCCTTTACTGTTTTGTTAAGTACTGTTCAGGTATTATTGAGGTGTCTATACGTGTGTACCCTGGGTGGTCCATATGCGGCGTCCACCCAGCAGCCAAACCTCCTTATATCACCCCACCTCGGTGTGGGACTCGGGTGAGGTGCTGTCTACCTCTAGGAGCTTGGGATCAGACCCGTCAATCACAAGCAACAACCACTAATATCACTAATGTTACAGGAGCTTCGGATCAGACCCATTGATCACAAGTAACAACCACTAATATCACTAATGTTGCAAGTCATCTCTCCAAACCCCTCCACTGACTTTCTTTCTCTCTCTCTCTCTCTTCCACAGGGCAGGGCTGCGTGGGTATTGCTCATCCTGCTGGTGGGGGCGGCAATGGGGGGTAAGAAGGGGGGGTATGGGGGCAAGAAGGGGAAGGGCGGGGGGTACGGGGGGGGCCAGCTCCATCACGTCTACGTCCCTATACAAGTACCAGTCCACCACGTGAAGACCATCCACTACATCCACAAGGCTCCGAAATATGGTGGAGGTGGAGGTGGATATGGAGGTGGAGGTGGAGGATACGGAGGTGGTGGATTTGGAGGAGGAGGCCATGGAGGAGGTGGATACGGAGGTGGAGGTGGATTTGGTGGAGGTGGAGGTGGATACGGAGGTGGTGGAATTGGAGGAGGAGGATACGGAGGTGGTGGATTTGGAGGAGGAGGATTCGGAGGTGGTGGAGGCGGTGGATCTGGAAAGGGAGATAGTATATTTCTAGAAGGAGGTGGAGGATACGGAGGTGGTGGAGGCGGCCATGGAGGAGGAGGATACGGAGGTGGAGGTGGACTTGGAGGAGGTGGTGGATACGGAGGAGGGGGACACGGAGGAGGCGGAGGCGGTGGATATGGTGGAGGAGGAGGCGGATACGGAGGTGGAGGTTTTGGAGGTGGGGGCGGCGGATACGGTGGAGGACACGGAGGTGGAGGTGGACTTGGAGGAGGTGGTGGATACGGAGGAGGCGGAGGCGGTGGATATGGTGGAGGAGGAGGCGGACACGGAGGTGGAGGCGGCGGATACGGAGGTGGAGGTCTTGGAGGTGGAGGCGGCGGATACGGAGGTGGAGGTCTTGGAGGTGGAGGCGGCGGATACGGAGGTGGAGGTCTTGGAGGTGGAGGCGGCGGATACGGAGGTGGGGGACACGGAGGTGGAGGCGGCGGATACGGAGGTGGAGGTGGATTTGGCGGGGGACACGGAGGTGGAGGCGGCGGATATGACGGAGGGCATGGAGGTGGTGGAGGCGGATACGGAGGAGGTGGAGGTGGATTTGGTGGAGGACACGGAGGAGGCGGAGGTGGCGGATATGGCGGAGGTGGATTTGGTGGAGGACACGGAGGAGGTGGAGGTGGCGGATACGGAGACAGCGGCCATATTGGTTTCGGAGGTGGAGGTGGAGGCGACTTTGGAGAGAGCAGCTACAGTACCGGCTACAGTGGCTGAGGTAAGAGAGAGAGAGAGAGAGAGAGAGAGAGAGAGATTTAATTCTTACACCTTAACAGAGAATGATGTGCGTGTGTGTGTGTGTGTGTGTGTGTGTGTGTGTGTGTGTGTGTGTGTGTGAGAGAGAGAGAGAGAGAGAGAGAGAGAGAGAGAGAGAGAGAGAGAAGAAAAAAAGAGTTGAAGATGAAAGTTGAAAAGAATAGGTAGATAGATAGATAGACAGATAGATAGACAGATAGATCACTTCGAAATACCAAATCCTTGAACTTTATCCAAATAATCAAAAAGAAAATGAAACGAAAAGAAAACGTAAATCAGAGTACTACCTTTTACCTATAAATTGTAGATCATTTTTTTTTCTATTCATTTCTTTACTGCCTATTTATCCCTTTATTTATTTACTTATTTATTTATTTACTCTCGACAGGACCCCAGAAATAAAGGAGGAGAGGAGAAGGCGACGACTCCAGGTGCTGTGTATATATTAAAATTCTTCGTTACCTGATTTTATGTGCCTTGTGTCTCGTACTGTTAATGTGTTTTATTTTATACCTGAAACTTTAATAAAAATAACAATACAATTAAATGAGCTGTTTTATTTACTCAGTTATACTTATGGCAAGGGCTAAGTATTGACAATTTTTGATGATTTTTGGAGGGAGAGGGAGGCCGAGGATGAGATGGAGGGATGGAGTGGTGAGGTATATGAGAGAGGTGTGAGCTGGGAGCAGGGCAGTGAAATGGCGGGGGACAAGGGGACATGGAGGCGATTTGTTTGTGGTCACACCTTACGGGATTAAGGCGTCTGGCAATAGATAGACAGATAGAATTTTTGCTCCTATAATTGTCTATCTATCCATATATATACATCTATCTTTTATTTTACATTGGTGAAGAATAGGGTTATCATTCCTCCTTTCCTGTAAAATTTCCATGTCAGACTTTCTACGTTGCAAGGTAGATCTTCTCATTATTTGCTGGTTTAGGGGAGCAAGTGTGTACCATCTGTACTTGTAGCTGGTGGACAGATGGCAAAATGAAAGTGCTTAAAATCCACCTTTTCACCACAACCATCTATCCCCTAGTCTCGCCTCATAACAATTCACTTTAACATATTTTTACAGAGTTACAAAATATTACAAATCGAGGGATATAAAGCTGAGTAACTTTATCAAAAAACATCATGACTAGCAATAGTATAGATGAGATATTGCACAAGTATTTTGCAACATTGAATATTGATAAGGAGGGAAAAAACCAGTGGATGTGATAGGAAGCGTTAGGAGAAACACACTGAGGTGGTTTGGCCAAGTGGAGAGGATGGAGAGTGAGAGACTGACGAGGAGAGTGTATGTGAGTGAGGTGGAGGGGGTGAGATGGAAAGGGAGGCCAAGGATGAGATGGAGGGATGGAGTGGAGAGGTATATGATAGAGGGGGGTGTGAGCTGGGAGCAGGGCAGTGAAATGACAGGGGACAAGGGGACATAGAGACGATTTGTTTGTGGCCACCCCTTACAGGATTAAGGCGTCTGGCAATAGATAGATAGGTAGACAGAAAAAACCTGGTCAACTGCTCTAACTAAATGTGTATACTTATAATTCTGGTTTAATAAATGGAGATCATAATATTCGTAAAAAAAGACACTGGAATTATTGTTGAAAGAGAAATAATATTATATGCAGTTGCTCTCTTGCTGTAATGATGAGTGGCTGTGTTCACTGGAGCCATTCACTTGAGAGGGAGAGAGAGAGAGAGAGAGAGAGAGAGAGAGAGAGAGAGGAGCGAATTTTTGTATCTGACTGTAATGCCAGCGTGCGTGTCCGTAATTTGGTCATAAAGTACAGTTGCACAGGAGGATACGCCAGTCATGCACGCTCAGAAAGAGAGAGAGAGAGAGAGAGACATATAAACATAACTGGTGCAAATTTGTGAAAGTGAAAATAAAAAGTTGAATAAATGATGAGTGGGAGATTTTTCTATATTAAATAGAGAGTAAAATGAAGACCAAGGCTGGGGTATATGTAGATAGATAGATAGATAGACTGACTGATAGACAGATGGATAGATAGATAGATAGACAGATAGACAGATAGATAGATAGAATGATGGGTGGGATATTTTCAGATTAAATGCTTGAGGGTAAAACTTAAAGACCTAAGCGGGGTAGATGAGATAGATAGATAGATAGATAGATGGAGACAGGTAGATAAATAGAGTAAATGAGAGAGAGAGAGAGAGAGAGAGAGAGAGCAAAATTACCAACTCCACTTTTATATTACGTGGTGCATATGAACTCACACACAAAACTACTTTAAAAAACACACACACACACACACACACACACGCACACAAAATAACATCACATCCTTCTCTCGACCACACCTTGCAACGTTGCACACTAAAGTACATCCATTGCACAGTAAAACACATCCATTGCACAAAAAACACATCCATTGCACAAAAAAAAACACATTCACAATTTTTATAAGACATGCAGTAGCTGATCCTAGGGAACTGAGAATTTTTAGGCAATTTGTGGGTTTAAGTGAAGAAGATTGCCGAGGTTAAAAGTACGTAATGGGAAGAAAATTGCTAGGGTGGGAGTTCCGTGGGGTTCCGTGGGGTTCCGTGGGGTTCCGTGGGGTTGGAATTCGTAGGTGTTCGGCTCAGTGTCTTAAGAATGTGTGTGTATATTCTGCACTTCCTCTTGCCTGTTCTGTCACCACTGTTTTGACACTCACTCTCTCTCTCTCTCTCTCTCTCTCTCTCTCTCTCTCTCTCTCTCTCTCTCTCTTTATACACTGGCGTCTTATAAATTTCTTCCGGCCACCTTAAGTCGGTTTTATCCAGCTTAGGAGTGTGTGTGTGTGTGTGTGTGTGTGTGTGTGTGTGTGTGTGTGTGTGTGTGTGTGTGTGTGTGTGTGTGTGTGTGTGTGTGTGTGTGTGTGTGTGTGTGTGTGTGTGTGTGTGTGTGTGCGATTTGGAGGAGGTGGATACAGCCTTCAACCTCTTCACACCAAGCCGCACTTTATATATATCCACTACTACTAGAAGACGATTTTCTTCATCTCGGGAGACCTTTCAAGATCGAGGGGTTGGACAGAGCCTTCATTAACCCTTTCACTACTAGAAGTCTGTCCTAAATTTAATCTAATCGTCTGTCAGTCTCAATAAAATAAAAAAGAAAATCCACCACAGGAGTGAAGATTGATTGACCTCTTTCCAAACCGTCTGATGATTGCAAGAGGGAAAGTATAAGCAGGTCATCGCTACGGAGGGATTCACGGAGGTTGCGTAAGGAACAGGAACATAGAAATACTCCTGCTACTTTTTTGCAACTCAGAGCAACATAAAAAATACCCCTGCTACTTTTTTGCAACTCACAGGAACATAAAAATACTCGTGTTTCTTTTTCCATTTCGTAGGAACAGCAAACTACCCGTGCTCCTTTTTACGGATCAAATTTCGTCAATGATTCGCACTTCTTCCATTGGCGAAATTTTGGGCTGCTTGCAACAGTGAGGAAATAATGGGGGACCTCAAAAAAAAAAACTAAAAAAAAAAAATCTTATGAAACATTGAGAAGTTTGTGGAATTTTTGTGGGAGTTGGTACACACACACACACACACACACACACACACACACACACACACACACACACACACACACACACACACACACACACACACACACACACACACACACACACACACACACACACACACACACAAAGGCAGTTACGCACATACGCAAATCAACACACACACTTTCACTTATCTTTTACACACACACATTCATACGTATATTCACTAACCCTCCCTCTCTCTCTCTCTCTCTCTCTCTCTCTCTCTCTCTCTCTCACCTCAATCACCCCCACCCCCACCAATATTCCCACTCTCCCCTCAAAGAAACAAAGTGTGTATACGTTCTAAAAACATAATATCAAAGTTTGTCTCCAAATCCACCTGCAGCCATAATGAGTCTACCTGTAAACGCAACGACAGGTAGACTGATCCCTCTCCGTGCGACCGGAAGTGAGGCGAGGTGATATAACTTCCGGTTGCGTAAGAAAGGTGTGCTGTCTTAGTGCTACGTGTGGGTGGGGGGTGGTTGTGTGTAGGGGGATACGGGGATGTTTGTGTGGGTGTGGGGGTGGGGGTAGGGTGTGGGGGGATGTGTCTGGGGGGGATGTGTGTGTGTGTGTGTGTGTGTGTGTGTGTGTGTGTGTGTGTGTGTGTGTGTGTGTGTGATAGAAAGAGTGAGAGATGTGTGTGTGTGTGTGTGTGTGTGTGTGTACGTGTGTGTGTGTGTGTGTGTGTGTGTGTGTGTGTGTGTGTGTGTGTGTGTGTGTGTGTGTGTGTGTGTGTGTGTGTGTGTGTGTGTGAGAGAAACAGAGAGAGAGAGAGAGAAAGTGAGAGATGGTGTGTGTGTGTGTGTGTGTGTGTGTGTGTGTGTGTGTGTGTGTGTGTGTGTGTGTGTGTGTGTGTGTGTGTGTGTGTGTGTGTCTGTGTCTGTGTCGCTAATTCCACTTTTATTAGCCCCAAAGGACGATTTTTTCAACAAGAAGTGCTAGACAGAGCCTTCATAAAAATCCACATCAAGATCCTCACCTGAAGGAAATCGTCAGAGAGAGAAAAAACTGAATATCTGATCATCTTAGACGGAGGGGTTGAAGCAGCGCAAAGGTTAATATTTTCCACACCAGAGAGGGTTTCCATAAGCTCAAAAAATCGTCAAAATCGTCTGAAATAAAAAGGAATGACTTAAAAGGTAAATGCAGTTACCTGGCGACTTAAATTGGACAGGTTAGTAGGGTGATCTTATTTTTTTTTTTTTTTCTGAATGAGGTGTTGTTCTTTGGCATAAAAACGGGTTGAGAGAGAGAGAGAGAGAGAGTGAGGCCCCTTAACAGCTTACCACAAACCCGTTTCACGTACTACGATTACTGACCCGTAAAGACCCTATCAGGAACACTCTCTCTCTCTCTCTCTCTCTCTCTCTCTCTCTCTCTCTCTCTCTCTCTCTCTCTCTCAATTCAGGATGTTCGAGAGAGAATTTCTAGGCTGAATGAAATTGTCTGGTGGTGGAGAGGGAGTTAGCAGAAGTAGTAGTAGTAGTAGTGGTAGTAGTAGTAGTAGTAGTAGTAGTAGTAGGCTAATGAACTTCTTCCTGTTTGCCATCTTTTTGCATTCCTTTTGTATTCCTTTCAAGAATAACGCCAGTATGGTCCAAGACGTGTTGAATTCCTAAGTGATGAGGAGAGAATCCAAGCCCTCCACCCAGCTATAAAGAATCCAATCCCTTCCAACCAGCTAAAGGGAATCCAAGACCTTCTTTAGAGAATCCAATCCTTTCCAACCAGCTAAAGGGAATCCAAGACCTTCTATAGAGAATCCAATCCCTTCCAAGCAGCTATAAAGAATCCAAGCCTATCCAAGAGCTATAAGTGTAGTGAATGCCATAACAAGACCTCATGCTGCTTGACACAATTTCTAGGTCGCGTGAGGTAAATAGACAGTACACCTCCACTACCACAACCCCATTCTCTCTCTGCCACACCCAACACAGTATCCACCTACACAGCCACACCTACACTCATTCCCACTCATTCCCACTCATTCCCACCCATTCCCACTCCTCCCCACCGCAAAACAATAAAGCTTTCTCATTTTTCTCACATTCCTCATCGCCCCCTTCTTTCTCCCTCCTTCCTCCACCTCCTCCTCGTCTTCTTTTTCCTTCCCTCTCTTCTTACACCTTCCTCTATTCCACACATCTTTCCTCTCATTACCCTTCCCTCCCCATTCTCCTCCCTTTCTCCTTCCTCTCTCTCTCTCTCTCTCTCCTTCCCCTAGTCTACCTACCCCCATCTTCCTCCTCCCCTTCCTTCCTTCCTTCCTCTCTTTCTCATTCCTTACCACATAATTCTTCCCCAACCATTCCCCTCCCCATATCATACCTCCCCATCCTCCTCTCCATCCTTCCCCTTCCTTCCCTCTTCTCCATCCTCCTCTCTCTCTCTCTCTCTCTCTCTCTCTCTCTCTCTCTCTCTCTCTCTCTCTCTCTCTCTCTCTCTCTCTCTCTCTCTCTCTCAAGTCACAGGTAAATTAGAAGGAAAGTTAGACAGACACAAGACAAAGACGGTAAAACAAAAGACAGGTGAAGCAGGCAGAGGTATAATTAGGTCTGATTACCTGATTGTTGCGTGTTCACCTTCACAAACTCAGTGGTAGTCGGTGGAGCTGGGACCCACCACTCAGGGCGTCCTCCAAATGAGTTGTCAACACGAAACCAAGTCACTGAGTTGGCCTACTGCTTACCACACTCCACTCCCCACTTTTCCCCCCTTCTCCCCCCTCCTCCCACCTTCCCGCCCCTTCTCCCCCTTCCTCCCCCTCCCCCCTCCAAGGGCGTGAGTGAGAGGCTGGCTCCGGAGTGATAATATGACTCTGTTTGCGTAAGGTAGTGTTGCGTGTTAGGGCATAAAACAGCTTTCTGGTATAAACTGAATTTGTTGTGATTAGCACCACCCTCTCTGTCTCTGTCTCTGTCTGTCTGTCTGTCTGTCTCTCTCTCTCTCTCTCTCTCTCTCTCTCTCTCTCTCCGGAATATAAACAACTTTCTGGTTAGGTCGTATTTGTTTTGATTAGCACCACTCTCTCTCTCTCTCTCTCTCTCTCTCTCTCTCTCTCTCTCTCTCTCTCTCTCTCTCTCATTTACATCCACCCAGCTAAGCGGTTTGAACTCACTTTTTCCTCTCGCTCTAAACGCACGACTTCTCTAGGTTTTGTGAGTTTGAATCGATCTGTTTTTGGGGGTATTTTCTCTTTTTCGTCGAGAGAGAGAGAGAGAGAGAGAGAGAGAACTGAGAAAAAGAGGGAAGGAAAAGAGAGTCAGTCTGGAACAGGGTGAAGGAAAAGAGAACGAGAGGGGAGTGATAGAAAGGAGTGAGAGAGACAGAGAAGGAGAGAGAGAAAGAGAGGAGAGAGGGAGACAGAGACAAGGAGGAAGGAGGGAAGAGACAGAGGACAGAGAGGAGAGGAGTGAGAAATAGGGAAGTGAGGAGAAAGACAGGACAGAGAGGGAGGAAAGAGAAGAGACAGGACAGAGAGGGAGGAAAGAGAAGAGACAGGAGAGGAGAGGAGAGGAGAAGTGAGGAGAGCCGTGGTGTGGTGCGGGGCGGTGGGGGGCTGTGGGGGGAGCTCTAAGGGGGGGCGGGGGCGTGGTGAATGTGTTTGGGGAGCTTTTCTTATAAACCTTGAGCTTTTTTTTAGGCCGTGGGTGACAGCGTGGATCGTCGAAAGTGTATATATATCTGACCCGGGTCCAAGGAAGTGGGGGTTCATTCTTGTGGGAGTGAGAGGAGGACCAGTTACTTAGCGACAATGGTGAGTCACGAAGGAGATGGAGGACGAGGAGGAGGAGAAGGGGAAGGAGGAAGAGGAGGAGGAGGACTAGGAAGAGAGAAGGAAGAGGTGGAGGAAGGAGTGGCTGGCTGGCTGGATGATGCTTGTGGGGTTGTTGGATGAATTGGTAAGTCACAGAGGAAGAGGAGGAGGAGGAGGAGGACGAGAAGAAGATGAGGAAGAGGAGAAGAAGGAGGTCGAGGGGGAAGAGGAGGAGGAGGAAGAGAAGAAGAGGAGGAAGAGGAAAAGAAGGAGGTCGAGGAGGAAGAGGAGGAGGAGGACTAGGAAGAGAGAAGGAAGAGGTGGAGGAAGGAGTGGCTGGCTGACTGGATGATGCTCGTGGGGTTGTTGGATGAATTGGTAAGTCACAGAGGAAGAAGAGGAGGAGGAGGAAGAGGAAGGAGTGGCTGGCTGGGTGGTTGATGCTTGTGGGGTTGCTGCGTGATTTAGGTCAGGTTATTGCACGAGTTTCGGGTTATTGCACAAAAAGATGATGCGTTACTAGCAGGGGTACCGGACCAAAAAGGCGAACAGAATCCTATTTATTCAAGTTCAGTCTTTCTCCCTACTTCAGAAAGACCATGTACCTCTTAGGCCTTTGAAGAGGGATTATAAGAGGTCCAGGAACTTTCTATTTCAACTTTCGCAGACTAACGCAAAGTATATGTGTGCACTTGCTTACTATCATCATTTCAATTTTACTCTCTTTTTTTTCTCCCTCCTTCCTTCCACAGAGGGTAGCCGCCAGCCTCCTAGTAGCCCTGGCCCTTCTGGTAGCCCTCTCCCAGGCTACTCCAGGGGGCAAGGGCAAGGGCAAGGGGGGTGGGTACGGCAGACGGAGGAGCAAGGTGCACTACGTCTACGTACCCATTCACGTGCCCGTACATCACGTGAAGACCGTCCATTACGTGCACCATAAGGGAGGGTACGGTCATGGAGGAGGCGGCTACGGTCATGGTGGAGGCGGCTACGGTCATGGAGGAGGCGGGTACGGTCATGGGGGAGGCGGGTACGGCCATGGTGGAGGCGGGTACGGCCATGGGGGAGGCGGGTACGGCCATGGAGGAGGTGGATACGGCCATGGAGGAGGTGGATATGGAGGTAAGTTGTGAGAATCCATAGTTTATCCACCTGTATCAATATCACGTGGATTAAAAAGATGGTGCGGTCGTGGGCGAGGAAGGTGCGGTCATGGGTGAAGCAGGTGCGGTCATGGGTGAGGCAGGTGCGGTCATGAGTGAGGCAGGTGCGGTCATGGGTGAGGCAGGTGCGGTCATGGGTAAGGCAGGTGCGGTCGTGGGTGAGGCAGGTGCGGTCATGGGTGAGGCGGTGCGGTCATGGAGGGGGAGGGTGATATGGGGATACAATAAGATGTGTGGATGGACAAGAGTAATTAAGATTAACTATACACTTTTAAGATGGCAAAACTGGACCTTCGTGAATTTTCTCAGGGATGAAAGTTCGCCGTAAATTTCACCTCTTCTGCTTCCCACTTCCCTGTACCTTCCTCTTCCCTGTTCTGAGATGCATGGTACGTTTCACTGGATGGATGAAGGAATGGGACAATGGATGGATGGACGGTGAATTTATCGTGGTAGGTTTGTGTGTGTGTGTGTGTGTGTACGTGAAAGTGTGTATGTATATCTATGTGCCTGTGTGTATGTTACCTTAGCACAAGCACTGAACAAAATACATCACTAATTCACTTCCTTCTTTCCAGGATACCACAAGAAATGAACTCTACGAACCGGGAACTTCATCTATCATCACTAATTCATCTATCACCGAGTATACTTAGTTTTTTCTGAAATATACTTACACAAAAATAAATTCGTCTTTTTTATTTTCCTGCCATTGATTTTTCTAAGTCTTTTAATATATCTTTTTTTTTTCCACTCAACCTTTTTTTTTTTCACTTACAAAATTAAATTCATCTTTTTTTTTATTTTCCTGCCATTGGTTTTTCGTTTTTTTTAATCTATTTTTTTTTTCACTCCCTTCCTTTTTTTTTTTTCTCACCTTAAAATGGTCTAAGATTCCTATGCCTCCATCTTGAATGCTGAGTTGTATATAAAGGACAAGAAGGTGATGTTATGCTAGTCATGAATAAGTGCTATGGAGGAGTGTAGAGTCGTAGAATCTCTCTCTCTCTCTCTCTCTCTCTCTCTCTCTAAAAGGTGAAAGAACTACAGCATAACGTATAGGAGTCTAAACCCCTAATTCTCATCGGTCAAGGAAGCTCCCTAACACCTTTTCCTAAGCGATTTATTTTGCTGATTACAGCTTGCTATCATCTCCTTTGCTATATAAATTATTCTAATATCACCCTACTCTTCATAAATTACGTACAGAATTATAATACCCGGCCGTATCCAAAAATAAATCGCTGAGGAAGAGGTGCTAGGGAATTCATACAGGAACAGTTAACCCTCTCACGGTGGGGATCTCTCTAGCATTCCATTCCATCAGGGCTGAAGTTGTGTGTGTGTGTGTGTGTGTGTGTGTGTGTGTGTGTGTGTGTGTGTGTGTGTGTGTGTGTGTGTGTGTGTGTGTGTGTGTGTGTGTGTGTGTGTGTGTGTGTGTGTGTGTTAATCTTACGTGCTCAAAATATTTTCTCTCACATTTTTCTTTTTTTATATATATATTCGACACTTTCTCCCAAAAATCTGGTAGTGCAAAATACTTTCCAAAATTCAGCATCTTTTTTCCGGATTCTTTTTTTTTTTTTTTACTAAGAAATGAAAATCACATCTAAAGACCAGGTGTGGACAGGTGTCATTTTCTTCAATTACCTGTATCAATATATTCTTTTTTTTTTAATTATCAAAAGTATTTATAAATAAAAATCAAATGTGTTTTTTATTACACAAGTTATATTACAATTTTCTTCTCCTTCTGAAAAAAATCCATAGAGATATTTTTATTTATGATGATTTTTTTGTCTTTTTTTTTTTTTTTAGATCGAAGGCACCTTTTTTTTTTTTTTTGGCGGGGGGGAAGGTTAGGAAATTTAGAAGGGCGGGAACGAGACTGACAGCATACATGTACGTGACCTGGTTCATGAGGTTTACACACACACACACACACACACACACACACACACACACACACACAAGCTTCTTTTGCTCTATTAATCGGTTCCAAGAAAATTTTCGCTGCCTAACACCTCTTCCTTAGCGATTTATTTTTGGATATGGCTGACTAAAATCCTTCTGAACTTTATTTATGCAGAGTATGGCGACGCTGGAAGGATTAATGTGACGCAGAAGAGGACAGTAAGGTGCAATAAACAAAATAAATCGATTAGGAAAAGGTGTTAGGGAGCTTCCTTAACCACGAGAATATGGGACCATAATCACACCTGTCTACCTCTAATTAGTCAGGGAAAAGGTTTACCTGGTATTTCACCTCTCTCTCTCTCTCTCTCTCTCTCTCTGAACAAAGTAGAGACAGTGGAAGAGGTGGAGAGATTTCGCCTCTCTCTCCCTCTCTCTCTCTCTCTCTCTCTCTCTCTCTCTCTCTCTCTCTCTCTCTCTCTCTCTCTCAACACTTCAAAAAATCCACGTTTCTTCATTCATTTTTCATCAGTACTTCATTCATTCTAACACATTCTCTCCTTCATTATACATTATCCTCAACTATGATTCATCCATTCTTCACCCTTCATTGCCAGTTCATTTCACTCTCTCCACTACATCATTACCACTCTTCATGTACCCCACGAACTGATGGTTGAGTTTCCGTTCACTAGGCCGGGAAATTGTGTGTGTGTGTGTGTGTGTGTGTGTGTGTGTGTGTGTGTGTGTGTGTGTGTGTGTGTGTGTGTGTGTGTGTGTGTGTGTGTGTGTGTGTGTGTGTGTGTGTGACAGAGAGAGAGAGAGAGAGAGAGAGAGAGAGAGAGAGAGAACAGGAAGAGAGAGGATGCAGTCTCATGTAATCCATTAAGTTCAGAAGGGCAGTGGGGCATGATTGTAAGAATGGAGTGGTGGGAACTGATGATTGTTGGTCCATGGAGAGAGAGAGAGAAAGAGAGAGAGAGAGAGAGAGAGAGAGAGAGAGACTAAACCTTATTACCTTGAACTCTCCTGAAACAATATCAATACTACATTCATACAAATTACCAAAAAATTAATGCGTAACACATAGAATAATTCGCCTAGAAATATGCGTCACGGCCTCTCCAAAGCCAATTAGAACACCTGCCCTCAAATTCTTACCACCTGGGAAAAAAAATTGATTTCCCTCAGTCGGTTTTTTGATGGTCATGTCACGATTTTTTCTGATTAAATTTTTTCACTCATTGATGTTTGTGTTTTTTCCTTCCTTATTTATTTATTTATTTATTTATTTATTTATTTTCACCTGTTTTCTGATTTTTTTTTTCACCTGTTTGCCGATTTTTTTTTTATCATTTTAACCTCTTCAGTTCGACGACTTTCTTCTCATTTTCTTCTTGTCTCGTGGTCTGGGTCTCGTGGCCTGGGTCTCGTGGTCTCGGTCTCGTGGTCTGGGTCTCGTGGTCTGGGTCTCGAGGTCTGGGTCTCGTGGTCTGAGTCTCGTGGTCTGGGTCTCGTGGTCTCGGTCTCGTGGTCTGGGTCTCGAGGTCTGGGTCTCGTGGTCTGGGTCTCGTGGTCTGGGTCTCGTGGTCTGGGTCTCGTGGTCTGGGTCTCGTGGTCTGGGTCTCGTGGTCTCGGTCTCGTGGTCTCGGTCTCGAGGTCTCGGTCTCGTGGTCTGGGTCTCGTGGTCTGGGTCTCGTGGTCTGGGTCTCGAGGTCTGAGTCTCGTGGTCTCGGTCTCGAGGTCTCGGTCTCGTGGTCTCGGTCTTGGGGTTTGGGTCTCGTAATAATAAGCCATTTTATCATGATGGCTGTATCTTTATCATCACATCCTCATAATATTATCCATCATCAATTATTCATTCACCTGTCATCCATCATCAATTCATCAATCATTTATTCATCCATTATCTTCTCATCAATCACTCATTCATCATCAATCATTCATTCATCATTCATCTTCTCATCAATCATTCATCCCTCATCTATTCATCAATCATTCATTCATCCCTCACCTATTCATCAATCACTCATTCATCACTCATCTATTCACCAGTCACTCATCCATCCATCTTCTCATCAATCATTCATCCCTCATCTATTCACCAATCATTCATTCAGCACTCATCTTCTCATCAGTCATTCATCCCTCAGTCATCAATCATCATCCATCATCACAACCCTAATATCCAGCTGAGATATAGTAAGGTGTGGCATCAGTAACATCAAAAAATAAAACTATGCTCATTTTCCTTTACATTTATTTTAACAACAATAACAGTATGAAAAAAAAGTGATAAAAAAAGACAAAATATAACAACAGTACTAATAAAAAAAAACCCACAGAGATTATTAGTAAAAATATTGAAATCCTTCCCAAGAATAATGGCAATAAAAATCCAATAAATCTTTCTTCATAGTTCTGTCCACTATAATTTTCATGGTTATTAAATTTTCATGATGACGAAAGGTGTCATTAGTGAGAGGTTAATTAACTTTCTCACCTGCTTCTCTTCTCGTAACACCTAGGGGGAGAAAAATGAAAAAATTATTACTTTTTTTTTTAACACACTTGCTTTGCACTCACCTGGTATTTTCACTTCATCTCCTTGCTCTGCTGATTCATTCATTTTGTACATATAAGATTAACCTTGACTGATGCAAGATTTGATAAGAAGTCTCGAGATCAGTTTCAAGAAAGTTTGATCACCTTGGCTTAGTTATGGAGTGATTTCAGAAACTTCAGTCATATTCAAGTAAGTATTGTTTAGACTAAATTAACTTACGAAACTATTATGCCGCAGATTGCCAAGTTAAAATACGCGTACCTTTGTTAGCTTAGTTTTTTTTTTAATGCAAGGTAGAGGGAACCAAAGGCCAGGAGACCACAAATTGCTCCTTCCAAGAAAATAACAAAAACATGATAACAGAGAGCCACATTCAAGATCCTTTCATTTCGAGTTAAAATAAGTCTATGTATAAAAAATCAATAGGCTTTTAGATCAAGTTTTTAGAGTCTGAAATTATCCTAGTTTAGGTTGCTCTTAGACAAAAAAATATATATATATAAAATAAAAAACCGCTTAGTTATAATCCGTTTAACCTCGTCTGACAAAATCCTTAACCTCTTTCAGCTCAGTTCATGGCTAAATATTTTCAAATTTGAGGATAAATTTGACTAGTAACCATGGAGACTCATTCGTGCCTCATAAGATTCATCAAATTCGCACAACCATATTTAAGTATTCAGGTTCTGAGAGTGGCCCAGTCCCCTCTAGTGAAAAACAACCAGCTAAAGTATAAGTGAGGTTGATTGTAAGTGCATTGCCTTCCACTTTCTCAGTTTGTTAAAGTTAAGATTACATTAAGTTACCTAGACTAGCCTTTTCTTTTCATTCTAAATTTACCAGATCTGGAAGTCGAAATAATTAGCAAAGGCGATTTTTTTTTTTTTTTTTTTTAAGTGCACTACCGCTGGCCACCTCACAAAATTACAACTTCACTTAAACTAGTCCAGATTAAGTATACTTAGATTTAATTTTTCTTTAGGCGGACAGAATAAGCCAAGATCCAAAAGTCAGCATATTAATCACAGGTGAGGGTATATTTAAGTACATTACCTTCTATCGCCTCAGCCAATTAAAGTCTAAAAGGTCGTTTGGCTATTACACTTTCGGCTGTTATCCACAAAAGCAGAGTTGACATTTCCACCACTATGCATAAAAAAAAAAAAGATGGTCAAGGTGATAGCATGCCCTCAGTTTCCAACAGTCACTTAAAAAATCCAAAACCCAGGATGAAGGTGAAGCCAAACAACATGAAGTCACGAGTTCCATTTGGTAAGATAGTGGGCTGAGCTTAGGCGAGTGGCGTCACAAGTTTTGGTGTCTCCCATTGGTTAAAATCTTTGTGGGAGGAGACTGGCCACCAACAGGATGACTCAGAAAGCTCTAGGGAGACAGACAGACGGACAGGAGGGAGGGAGTGGGGGCACTAATTTAATATGAAGATGTGCGGACAGCCTTGGGTAGAGACAGCATGCATGGTAGGTATGCTGACAGGATCATCAAACATTACCTCATCAGTATACCTCACCTCCTTATAGATCAGTGACCGCCGTAGCCACCGCCAAATCCGCCGCCAAATCCGCCATATCCTCCCCCGCCATATCCACCATATCCTCCCCCGCCAAATCCACCGCCTCCATATCCACCTCCACCCCCGTAGCCCTTGCTGTGGTATACGGGTACGTGGATCGGGACATGGACGTAGTGAACCCTGCTCTGTCTGTAGCCACCGCCCTTGCCCTTACCCTTGCCCCCTTTACCCCCTGGAGTAGCATGAGTAAGGGCTGCCAGGAGCAAGAGGGCGAGGATGACACCGAAGACCGTTCGCTAATAAAGGAAAAATAAAGCCAATGATAACCAAGCACTAGGAAGGGAAAGACATTAAGGAAAAACAAAGCTAATGCGAGAATTTAACATGGGGAAAGGGAAAGCTAATCAAATTTTACCTTTTCACAATATACCATCACCTTTCTCAAAATCTACACCTTCTTTACAAAAAAAAATCTGACTTTTCATGGTGTCTGTGAACTAAAAAAAAAAGGCAAAATATACTTTAGAGGGACGCCTTCACCTGGTGGCACTAATTTATCAAGGTAGGTCGACTGCCTGGCTATATAAACGTCCCCCAACTACCTCCCCAGAAGAAAAAAAAAATACTACCTGGTCCATACAAATTTTTAATATATATCTTTTCTGTTTTAAAAAATGGCCAGCAAAAATCTGAATAATAAAGAAAATATCCATCTTTTCTACACAAGGTTACACATTTCTTTTTCCTTTCGTCATAGAGAGACTTAATCATTTCTATCTACTTTCTCTAATCTATTTAATCTATCGACCTCCTCTGCATCAAACTAACCTACCATGAAGTGTACTAACAAAATAAAGAAAATCGCCATCTTGTCTGCATAAATCCACGTATTTTCTTAATCATGAAATAGATACATTAAAAAAATCGCCAACTTTACTGCATGGAATCCCGTATATTTCTCTCTCTCTCTCTCTCTCTCTCTCTCTCTCTCTCTCTCTCTCTCTCTCTCTCTCTCTCTCTCTCTCTCAGTATATCACCTGACTAATTAGCTACACCTGCGCTACACCTGGCTTACCATACTGCTGCAGGTGAGCATCCAGGTAAGGGCGCACCTGACTTCTGATCCCACACCTCACCTGACTCTTATATATATACACACACTGACTTCAAAATTCTCATTCACGCACTCTCTCACTCTCACTCCAAAAAATCCCATAAGTTTGAGTCAAGAGAGATTTTTTTGGCACTCAATTTGCGTGAAGATGTGTGTGTGTGAGTTTGATCTGGGGATGATTTGGGTGGAGAGGAAATCTGGAGTGAAAATTTACTTCCACTGACGAAACGCACGTAGGAAAAAAAAAGGAAGGAGGGTGTTATTGTGGAAAAGAATGTGTGTGTGTGTGTGTGTGTGTGTGTGTGTGTGTGTGTGTGTGTGTGTGTTCTTTGAGTGTGTGTGAGAGATTTCGTAAAGGAGAAAGGGGGAAGAAGGAAATGGAGATACGAGAGAAAATTACTAGTCAGGAAACTAGTAATCACATATAAGAATGGATCATGATTGCGTGAACTTAACACCTGTATGAAGTAACTCAGGCGAGCATAGCAGGTGAGAGAAGGAGTGCAACGTAACAACCCCTCTTTAGCGATTCATTTTGCGTAACACACCGTAACATCGTAGTTTGATTTACATTTCTCTATACAATGTGCATCAGGAACACCTGGGGATACTAAGGTGTACTATACAAAATAATTCGCTACGGAGAAGGTGTAACGAAGGTATGATACAGGTAAAGAAAATCAATGAATTATTAAAGGTAGGAAACTAATCAGAAATTTGTCTATGAAAAACGGATTCAACTTCTTTCCACTCATCTTCTATCATCTAAGACTTGCAGATTTGGACTCCCCTATCTATCTATCTGTGTATCTATCTATCTATCCATCTATCTATCTGTCTATCTATCTGTCTATTTTTATTCCTTTCACTTTATTAATAAGTGTAAGATAACCATTATATTCACCTATTTCACATGCCTACCTATTGACAACCTTCCTACCTACATACTCACCTACCTACCTACCTACCCACTCACCCATTCACCTACCATCCCACCTACCTACCTACCTACCTACCTACCTACTCTTCCAAGCACTGACCAATGTTTCTTACCTACACCTCCATTAACCTACCTTCACTTTCACTATCAACCCACTTTCTGAAGATCTCTAATCCCTTTCGTTACCTTCTACCTGTCATTAACCTCATACCTACCTACCTACCTACCTATCTACCCTCCTGTCTTACCTACTTACCTACCTACATACCTACCCCCCCCTGCCTTACCTACTTACCTACCTGTCTGCCTACCTACCTTCTTGACTACCAAATTGAAACCTTTTCGTCTTTCCACCTGTCTATCTATCTTTCTTATCTATCGACCTTCATATCTACCAACCTGTCAGCCTTACCTACCTACCCTCCTACCTATTTCCGTGACTACTACCTGCCTCCCTCCTTACCTACCTACCTACCTACTTACCCACCTGTTAATATACCTTCTTACATTCTATCAAGCTACCTGCCTACTTACATGCCCACCTGTTATCCTACTTTTCTTACACCCTACCTACATAACTACCTACCTACCTACCTACCTACCTACTTACGGTTCTGCCAACTCACCTGCCTACCTACAAGCCTACCTACCTACCTTTCTCTCAATTTCCTAACCTACAGAAGCAGCCGGTTGGAGTTAGAGCGTTTCAGATTAAGAGCAACTGAAAGGTCGAGGGGTGAAGGAAGAGGAAGAAGAGGAGGAAGAAGAAGAAGGAGGAAGAGGAAGAAGACGAAGAAGAAGAAGAACAGGCCGAAGAGGAAGAAAGAAGAGGGAAAGAGGAAGATGGAAAATGAAGATGATAGAGGCACAATGATAAGAAGGATGAAGGAAAGAGAAAAAATAGGAAGGAGGAAATGAGGAAGAAGAGCCAGAAAGAGGAGGAAGGAAGGAAGGAAGGAAGGAAGGAAGGAAGAAGATGAAGAAGGAAGAGGAAGAAGGGGAAAGCAAGAGGAAAAAATGGAATGATGACAGGAAGAGGAGACTAAAGGAAAAGGATGGAAAAGGAGAGGAGAATGAAGAGCAAGGAAAAGAGGAGTGAAAGGAAAGGAAGAAAGACTGAAGAGAGAGAGAGAGAGAGAGAGAGAGAGAGAGAGGGGGGGGGGGACTGGTCTGGCAATATGATAACGAAACTGAAGGTCCAGTTTTTTGTCCCTCCTCATTCCTGTGTTTGCGTTGCTTGAGGGCCTGTGTGTGTGTGTGTGTGTGTGTGTGTGTGTGTGTGTGTGTGTGTGTGTGTGTGTGTGTGTGTGTGTGTGTGTGTGTGTGTGTGTGTGTGTGTGTGTGTGTGTGTGTGTGTGTGTGTGTGTGTGTGTGTGTGTGTGTGTGTGTGTGTGTGTGTGTGTGTGTGTGTGTGTGTGTGTGTGTGTGTGTGTGTGTGTGTGTGTGTGTGTAGGTAGGTACTTCAATGCTTCCTACTAAGATCAGTAACAATTCGTCCCCAGCAAAACTTTTCCGTGTCTCACCTTCATTGCTCAAGTTTTTACGTCTATGTACCTGAGTAAACAAATGTATATATCTATTTAAGGACATTATAGACGTGTAAAGGTGCGTGGTAGGGCAAAGGGCTGCTGGACCATAGGGAACATAGGGAAAGGAGTGTGCTTAGTCTATACGCAAAGTCGGAAGGACCAAAAAAAAGTGTGTAATAAGTATAAGTAGGTTTAAGTGAGAGGGGAATGGACGACTGAAGTAGGGAATAAACTTATGAGTATTTCTTTAAGTTGTCTGCACGGAACTAGTCACACATCACACCATACCTCCCTCTTCATGCTATACTCTTTTCGCTCCAACTTGGCCTGAAATCGGGATCCCCCCATTTAAAGTGTTAAGCTGTAACAACACACTAGCACTACAATATGATGCTAGTCATGAAGAAGTGGAACAAAAGGATGTAGAGCCCTGTCACTGTCCTTTTATTTCAGTACACAGCCTCTCTCAGCTTACGAATATTAAGCAGAGGTAGTGAATCGTACAAGAGACGGAATATTGATGAATTTTAGCCCCGCCCTCCTCATCACTGTCTGTTCGCACTCTTTGCTCTGATTTGCGAGTTATTGATTACGGTATTCGCGTCGCAGTCTGTGTGGCACGGGATCGAGAGGCCGATATTTATGCAGTGATATATATTTCCTGGAACCTGTTTCGCCTGACGCGACCATGATTCCAGACTAGGGTAGGGTCTGGAAAAGGAGGGGCGGGCTGGGGTAGGTCTGGTTGCACTCACAGACAGGCAGCCCACCCACTTGTTCGCCCACCCACCCGCCCAACTACCCCCAAGCCCGCCCACCCACAAGCCAAGCCGTTCTCCCACCCACCCACCTACCCAACAGAACAAATGCCAACCCAAACCAGAGCCAGAAAGCCAAACCCAGCGCCGAGCCACCTGCCAAGCACCCACCCTTCCACCCACCCGCCCAGAAGCCCGCCCCAAAGCAGAACCGCCCGCCCACAAGCCCAATCCTACGCCCACTTATAGGACTAACCATACGCCTACCCAAAACCCCGACCACCCGCCCATAAACCCAACCGTCCGCCCATAAGCCCAAAAAAACACCTTAAGATTCTCACGTCATTCCCTAAAAACACCTTAAGATTCTCACATAATTCCCTAAAAACACCTTATGATTCTCACGTCTTTAAAAACACCTTCAGATTCTCAGGTGATTCTCATTAACACGTGAACACCTGTACCAGCATCTTCACCTTTTCTTCAGGTGAGGATCGAACGCCTTCACCATATCTCGCTCCTGCACAGTCACCCGATGCATATTCTTAGTCTGTAAATTCTATCTATCTATCTATTGCCAGACGCCTTAATCCCGCGAGGGGTGGCCACAAACAAATCGCCTCCATGTCGCTCTGTCCCCCGCCATTTCACTGCCCTGGTCCCAGCTCACACTCCTCTCATATACCTCCCCAATCCATCCCTCCATCTCACCCTTGGCCTACCCCTCCCTGTCCCCTCTCCACCTCACTCACATACACTCTCCTCGTCGGTCTCTCACTCTCCATCCTCTCCAAGCCACACTAAGACACTGGCTTGGCTTAAGAGGCTTGTAATGGGCTTTGAATATTACTGCTAAGTCCAATCAACGTCCCTCACTTCCCTCCCTATCCCCCAAAAGGACGATGGTGGACTGCAGAAGGAGGGGAACTTCAGCCTGCAGTCCACTGGGTTTATATTGTAGATGAACCTGGGGCTACTACTACTACTACTGCAAATACTAATACTAATACTGCTGCTGCTACCAATACTACTACTACTACTACTACACTACGAGAGAGAGAGAGAGAGAGAGAGAGAGAGAGAAAGAGAGAGAGTAATATTGCTTGCCAGTCTTGGATATGATTCAAGAAATAATGATACCGTTCTGAAGAAATCAAGAAGACTTATAAAACTTAAGAAGGGAGAGATAAGAAGAAAGAAAAGAGGAAGGAAGAGAGAGAGGAGAGGTAAGAGGAGAAAGAGGGACGACAAGAGAGAGAAAAGAGAGAGAAGAGAAAAAAGAGAAGAGAGTTGACAATCGTCTCTCGAATTCTTCCGGTATCTTATCCGTCCCTTAAGGAAAAAAGAAGAAAAAGGTAAGAAAGGAATTAAATCTGGAAGGAATTTTTTGGGGAAAGGGAGTGTTTGAGAGAGAGAGAGAGAGAGAGAGAGAGAGATGAAGTGACAGACGCAATGACAGACAAAGACCAAATGAGAGACAGACACAAAAACACACAGGTAACAGCCAGGTAAAATATCAGGTGAGGTCAATGCTCTTTACCTGCGTTGCTAAGGGAGAGCTGAATTCTTTACCCCTCACCCTTTCCATTTCAACCGAGCGCTCCCTTCCTCCCCTTCTCTCTTTCCCCCTCTCCCCTACCCTCCTCTCCCATCCTCCCCCCTCCCCTCTTCCTCTTCCTCCTCTCCCTTCCTCCCTCCTCCCCTCTTCCTTTGTCTTTCTCTTTCCTCCTCCTCCCCCTTCCTTTTTCCTTTTTCCCACACTCTCAATTCTCATTTCCTCCTCTCTCTCTTTTTCCTCCTCCTCCTCCTCCTCATTTTCCTCCACCCCTTCTTCCCCCTCCTCTTTTCCTCCCACCTCTCCCCTCTTCCTCCTCCCAGCGCCTCTCTTCCTCTCCCTCCTCCTCTTCCTCTTCCATAATCACCAAATGAACAGATTATAACAAAAAGCTAAGAGTGAAAGGAGTAAGCTTTGTTCAAGAATTTACCAAGATAATTAACAACAGAGAACAAAGATCATGGAAGAACAAGTTATATAAGAACGAAAGAACACTTGAGAGAACGTAGAACAAAGAAAAAAGATACAGAAGGCAAAATAAAGATATTAGAGAAAAATAAAAACCATAAAAGATGCGGAAGGAGAGACAGTCATTAAAGATATGTAGTAAAATTAAGCCAGAAGTGCCAATTAACTCTCTCTCTCTCTCTCTCTCTCTCTCTCTCTCTCTCTCTCTCTCTCTCTCTCTCCCGGTCTATATATAGCTTAATATTAACTTCTGGGTCGTTGTGAAAGGTTAGAAGAAAATAAAGAAAGGAAAAAATAGCTTGAAGACGCTGCAGGAGAAGGAGGAGGAGGAGGAAAGGGAAAGGAGCAAAAAGTGGATGATGGAGTAGGAGGAGAAGGAGAAAGGAAGAGGTAGGTGAGTGGAGGAAGAAGAATAAAGTGAAAGGAGAGAGAGAGTGTGTGTGTGTGTGTGTGTGTGTGTGTGTGTGTGTGTGTGTGTGTGTGTGTGTGTGTGTGTGTGTGTGTGTGTGTGTGTGTGTGTGTGTGTGTGTGTGTGTGTGTGTGTGTGTGTGTGTGTAAAGAACAGGTAAATGAACGTGAAGAAAAAATATTGTAGAAAAAGAAGTAATTGGAGAAAAATGATCGTTTCCTTGACCTTATTTCACCTCACGAAGACCTGAAGTGAAGGGAAGGGGTCAGGAGAGGTGAGAGGAAGAGGGGTGAGAGAGGGAGAGAGAGGGGAGAGGGAGGGGCAGGGGAAGGGAGGTGGGGAGAGAGAGGGAGGGAGAGTGTGGTGGATCAGGGAATGAGAAAGGGGAGGGGAAAGGGGGAAGATGGGGAAATGGGAGATTGGGGAGAGGAAAGCAGAGAGGGAGCGAGAACGATTAAGGTAAGAGGAAGGAGTAGGGAGGTGGGAGGAAAGGGAAAGGGGGGGAGACTGGTGGGGAAGGGGCGTAGAGGAGGTGTGTGGGGGGGGAAAGTTTTTTAGAGGTGGGCTGGGTCGAGTTGAGAATGGGGGAAATAGGTTAGTAGGAGGGAGAGTGGGGGGAGTGAAGGAAGTGGGGAAGTGAAGGGAGGGGATGGAAGGAAGAAAGAAGGGGTACTGAGGGAGGGGGTGGTGGGGATATTTTGAAAGAGGCGCTGCTGAAATGGGGGGAGGGAGAGAGGGAAGCAAAAGGAGGGAAGGAGGAGAGAGTTGAAGGAATGGAGAAAATGATGGAAAAGAAGGATTACTGAGAAGAACTGTTAAGATCATAGAGAGGAGTACAGATGCATGGAAGGAAAGAGGGGATGGAAGGGGAGGGGTTGAAGGGAAGGAGGGGAGGAGGGCTTAGGGAGAAGGAATGGGGGGAAGTTGATGAGAGGAGGGGAATACAAAGGAGTACAAAGGTAAGGAACAAGAAAAATAGTGATTCCTTAGATACTGTTTGTTGTTGGAAAATCTCTTAAGAATTCTGAGAGATGGGAAGTAACTGAGGGTGTGGTGCGCTGACGAAGGAAGGAAATGAAGGAGGTTGAGGAGGAGGAAGGAGATGAAATGGAGAGGGGAAAGATGAAGGAGTGAAAAGGGTAGGGGGGAAGTTGGTGGGGTTAGGGGGTGGTGGCGAAGGGAGGGGGAATATCAGAGTAGGTGTGGGGTATGGGTAGGGGCAGGGAGAGGGTAGGGTCAGTTAGAATTAGCGAGGTGACATGGCTATGAGAAAGAGGGGTGGGGGAGGGGTGGGGGAGGGGGAAGAGTGACTATGCGAGGGTGTGGGGTGAGGGGGAAGCTAAGGGGGGGAGAGGGGAGAGTGAGTAAATGAGGGGTGTGGGAGAGGCAAGCAGGAAAGGGGAGGGAGGGGGGTTGAGGTAGAGAAATTGGAGAGAGAGGTTAGATGTCGACTGTAAGAGAGAGGTATATTAGGTGGTGTGGGGGGGAGAGGGGAAATGAGAGGGAGAGGGGAGGGGGAGGGGAAACGAGAGGAAGAGGGGAGGGGAAGTGGAACGAGAGGGAGAGAGGAGTGGAGGGTAATGTGAGAGGTGGCGGTATATATATAAACTGGACGTGAGAGTGAGCCAGGAATTGTTTGCATCGATCCATCCAGCTCAGAGACAACGACCATGGTGAGTCCTCGACAGTCTTTAGTCCATATTAAAACTGAAGGCCCCTAACACCTATCCCTTAGCGATTTATTTCACACAGTACCCCTCACAATCCTCCTCTATAACACTGACACCAACTACAGCATATCGATAATGATACAGATTTCACACACAAGCTTATGTTAGGGTGACCTCTGAAATAAACCGCCAAGGAAAAGGTGCTAAGAAGCCTTCCATGTCACCTGGAATATAACTTTAAACAGGTGAGTGGTTACCTTCCTACACCTGTCGATCGTCCTCAGTCTTTCACGCGTTTCCTTCAGCCACAGGATTTCAGACTAAGTTTCCCCTTTCCCGCAGCCCTCCGTAATCGTCCTTTCGGGGGATAGGGAGAGGTGAGGGACGTTTATGAGACAGGTAGATCAGTGCCACCACGCGAAGGCCACAGGTAAAGGTATAAAAAGATGTTGGCCTCTCCAAACTGATGAAGAATATTATGACTTCTCCACGTAATCTTTCGCAAAATGTCCAGTCGTGTAGGGTGACATAAAAACTAGCTAAAACACACACACACACACACACACACACACACACATACACACATACACACACACACACAAACACACACACACACACACACACACACACACACACACACATTCAAACCTGCGGGGTATACGTAAAAAAAAAAATCCACTCTCAAACAAATATTAAAAATGGACGGTGGGTATTAGCACAGAAGTGGTGACAGGTGAAGGTGGCCTAAGAGAAAGGAATGCCAAAGTTTATGGGTCGGACACACAAAAAATCGAAGCTGGGGGGGGGGAATATGCAAAAATTTTCTCTCTCTTCATCCTTGCTCGTCTCTCACCATCAAAAATCCGGTTCACACGCACTATTATGATTTATTATTATTATTATTATTATTATTATTATTATTATTATGAAGACTGAGTATGCCAGGTTGTTAATTAGCCCCTGATTCTTTTCCCTTACCTTTATTTACCTGTAACACCTGTAATTATAAAAGGTAATCAGCCTGCATCACACCTTAGTCACTTTAATTTGAGAGGTCCTTCTTTAATCTGAAATAATTTACAACAAGAAAGAATAAACTAAAAAATACATTACTACAAGATTTTATTTAACGTTACAGGACTAGTTTTACGACCTAGTAGTAGAAGTAGTAGTAGTAGTAGTAGTGGTAGTAGTAGTAGTAGTAGTATTTTTATTATTTTTACTTATTTTCTTTTTTCCACAGCGCGCGGCTATCATTCTTCTTGCCCTGGCTCTGGCGGGGGTAGCCCTGGCCAACCCCGGCTACAAGGGGGGTAAGAAGGGGAAGGGGGGCTACGGGGGGGGCTACGGAGGGGGCTACCAGTACGTCTACGTCCCCATCACATACCCCGTCCACCACTACCACTCCGTCCACTACGTCAAAGGAGGCTACGGAGGCTACGGTGGCGGCTACGGTGGAGGCTACGGTGGAGGCTACGGTGGAGGCTACGGAGGTCACGGAGGCGGCTTCGGAGGTGGATATGGGGGTGGATTCGGAGGTGGACATGGTGGAGGCTTTGGTGGATTCGGTGGCGGAGGATACGGCGGTTATGGAGGTGAGTGACGCAGGTTTAGTAGTAGTAGTAGTAGTAATAGTAGTAGTAGTAGTAGTAGTAGTAGCAGTAGTAGTCGTAGTAGTGGTAGTGGTATTAGTAAAACCTGTGGCAACCCTGTGGGAAGTGTTCTTGTTTTTGTCAATATTTATTATTCTTTCCGCCTAAAAAGTCAATGGCAATCGGAGATTCTTTTGTCTACAGCCTTCAAACTCTGTCAGGTTAATCGCCCTGCTGGCGGCTTCTTGTGGCCAAATATGACGACAGTCCATCAACAGGATCGCTGGTATTACTCGGAATGTAAAAAAGAAAAGAAAAAAAAAAAACGTTGAGGGACGCAATCTCAGAAATCGCTTGAATTAACATACGGAAAGTTTACTGCAACAAGCCTCAAGGCGGACGCAGTGCGGAAAGGAGTACGGTTCCAATCAGTTCTTTATTTTCTGAGATCGACTGGAGTCAAAAACTGGGACTTTTCCGAGTATTCTGGATGTCGCATAATTTTCCATGAAACATTAAAGCTACGGCCACCGAACTTGGTGGACTTATAGACTGCGATGACCTAAGGTGACATGCATAGGATCAGTGATCTTGACCTGAAGGTTCGTTTACAGCTCGGCTTCTAGTAGGCAATGGCTACGGCAAGTTTTTCTTTGTCATAATTGTCTTTGGACGATTATGCGGTGTTCTACAGTAGTTATTATTATTATTATTATTAGTAGTAGTAGTAGTAACAGTAGCAGTAGTAGTAATAGTAGTACTGGTATTATAATGAGGAGGAGGAGGAGGAGGATAACGATGACGAAGATGATGATGATGATGATGATGACAGTAGCGGATATGAGAATGGAAAATGATGATGGGGTGAAAGTGTGATGAATGAAGCCGGTTTGGGGTGTGTGGGGGTGACGTAACGGGGTGAGGGTGTGGTTGGCAAGCAATGAATGACGTCATGAGTGTGGGGTGTGGGTGAATGGATGAGTGGGTGAGGAGGCGAGTAAGAGGGTGAGAGAGTAGGTAAGGGAGTGAGGGAGTGAGTGTGCGTAAGAGTGTATGAATAAGTGAGAAAATGAGAGTGAGTGAGGGAGAGTAAATCAATGTATGAGTGAGAGTGAAGGGAAGAGTAGGTGAATGAGTCAGGGAGGTGAGTGAGTAGGTGGGTGGGTGGGTGAATGAAAGTGAATATGTGGGTGAAAAAGTGAGTTATACCAGCTATATATATAATAACCAATAACAAACATTACAATTATCTTTTACGCTCCCCCAAAATATATAATTATTTTGACATTTTAGGTAAAACAGAAAAAATTGATTAAGAACAGACCAGGTAGCATTCGCACCTGCGTAACTACACTCCACTCACTTCAACTTGGCCTAAAATTGTTTGTAGCCTAAGATTAACACCAGAATATGATGCTAGTCACGATGAAGTGTTATGGGAGAGGACGTAGAGCCATGGTGTGTGTTAATCTGAGAGTGAGTTAAGAGATATAAGATGCACTTGAATGAAACTCTCTGGGAATATAAAGAGACGAAATATAATGACAAAGAACGAAGAAAAATGAGAAAAAAAGTCTCAAAACAATTACTTTTAAAAATCCAATATTAAACTACGCAGGAAATTTTTTTTTTTAACATATTACCTTCATCTAGAGGCCAACCACAAGCAGGTACACACACACACACACACACACACACACACACACACACACACACACACACAAGAAAAACCGTGAAGAGAGGACCTGTTTCAACCCTTCCAATTACACTATTATTATTATTATTATTATTATTATTATTATTATTATTATTGTTATCGTCGTTGTTCTTGTTCTTGTTATTGTCGCTATCAACATCATTATCATCCTTATTATTATTTCTCTTATTATTATTATTATTATTATTATTATTATTATTATTATTTTCTTGATACCGCCACAATAATAAATTCAACTTAGATAATTTTTCAAGATGGAGGAGACAGACAGAACATTAAAAAAATATATATATAAAGAAAATCGTCAAGGAGCCAAAAAAAAAAAAAACCTACAGCCTCCTTGTCTTCATCTGACGGAACTGGGCGTGAGAATCTCCTTGGTTACCAGTCAGATTAATCCTCCAATCCCACTACACCTCGCCTTCAACTGAGCTGGAAGGGGTTAGGAATTTTGGTCAAATAATTTTAAGAATTAGGTACCGTAACTATATGATAAAAATGCGTCTTTGGAGTGAAGTGATTGATGGGGGGATTGAGAAAGTCTCTCTCTCTCTCTCTCTCTCTCTCTCTCTCTCTCTCTCTCTCTCTCTCTCTCTCTCTCTCATATTTTCACTCTAATTAGTTGGTTCCTGATGTTAATGACTCTCTCTCTCTCTCTCTCTCTCTCTCTCTCTCTCTCTCTCTCTCTCTCTCTCTCTCTCTCTCTCTCTCTCTCTCTCTCTCTCTCAAGGCTATTCACTTTTATCACCAACCTTCAGCATTCCTCAGAGCCAAACCCATCCTCACTCTCCGTCACTTCGCTGCAGTGGCGCATTATTTTTCATACATTTTTTAGTTTTGCTACAGACAGGCAATTTTACTCAGCTCAGGAGAGGCCTGTTAAACGAGAGGAACTTCACCATCATCATCATCATCATCATCATCATCATCATCATCATACATTTTATTCAGCTTACGAGAGACTTGTTATACGAGAGGATCTTCACCATCATCATCATCATCATCATCATTATCATACATTTTATTCAGCTTAGGAGAGGCCTGTTAAACGAGAGGAACCTCACCATCATCATCAACATCATCATCATCATCGTACATTTTATTCAGCTTAGGAGAGGCCTATTAAACGACAGGAACTTCACCATCATCATCATCATCATCATCAAAATCATCATCATCATCATCAGACATTTTATTTCAGCTTAGGAGAGGCCTATTAAACGACAGGAACTTCACCATCATCATCATCATCATCATCGTCATTACTATCCAGACTTCTTTTCTCATCTAAGGAATGGATGAAGGAAAGCTCTGCAAAAAGAAAAAGAGAAACAGTCTTTGTAAACCCCTTCACTACGAGAGAGAGAGAGAGAGAGAGAGAGAGAGAGAGAGAGAGAGAGAGAGGGGTATGTTTTGTTAATACTGAAGGTCAAAGGATGTTAAGAAATGCGTAGATCAAGATGTGTTGTATTTCTTAGAAGAGAGAGAGAGAGAGAGAGAAGGGGGGAGTGGGAGAGGTTCTGTCTAGCTGTCTGTCTGTCTGTCTGTCTATCCTACGTTATTCTGCAGTCATGTGCTTCTCTCTTCCTTGTTCTTCTTCTTTTATTGTTTCCCTTTCCATTCCTTTCTTGTTACTCACTTTCCTGTTCCTCTCTCTCTCTCTCTCTCTCTCTCTCTCTCTCTCTCTCTCTCTCAAACATTCAGGTCATTTCCTCTGTTCTCTTCTTCTCTGTTTCTCCTCCTCCTCCTCCTCCTCCTCCAAAATCATCTTTTCAGCTGACACTCAACGTCTTAAGAAAGCCAGGCCAAGTAATCTTAAGAAAAACAGATTGACTTAAGATTAAACCACGTGATGAGAAAGTAAACAGGTGTGGAGAGAGAGGGAGAGAGAGAGAGTAAACAGATAGACAGATGTAAAGAGATTTAGGCTGACAGATACACATATACATACATACACACACCGAGAGAGAGAGAGAGAGAGAGAGAGAGAGAGAGAGAGAGTAAACAGATAGACAGATGTAAAGAGATTTAGGCTGACAGATACACACATACATACATACACACACCGAGAGAGAGAGAGAGAGAGAGAGAGAGAGAGAGAGAGAGAGAGAGTAAACAGATAGACAGATGTAAAGAGATTTAGGCTGACAGATACACACATACATACATACACACACCGAGAGAGAGAGAGAGAGAGAGAGAGAGAGAGAGAAAGTGGGTGTAACAAGACTGCTGTTTGGAAGGCTGCGAGATCATTACCCGGCCAAACACATCCTCAACATAGCACATTATCACATCAATATCTATGCTTTAAGGAGCGGCCCAGTGAAGCCAAGGCAAAATAAATCGCCAATAGGAATTTCACACGCACCCTGAATGAGACGAACCTTGCAAATTCGTACCCAAGTGGCGACATGTGAAGTTGTGTGGCATATATGAATTCGGATGTCGAGAAAAGTATATATATTTTTTCAATCGATTATTCTGCCACATTCTGACTCACTCTGTACCATATAGTTAACATATTTTTGGCTCACCCTGTACCCATTTTTTCACCAGCTATTTCCACCACATTGTACCACAGTTTGAGTCACTCTGTACCCATTTTTTTATTTAGCGTTTCAACCACTGCCTACCACATTTTGAGCCACCCTGTACCCTTTCTTTAATTTATTCTTGCTACCACATTTTGACTCACTCTGTACGCTTTCTTTCATCTTCTCTTTGTACCACATTTGAGTCACTCTGTACCTCTTTTTTTATCTAGCGTTTCTACCACTGCCTACCACATTTTGCCACACCCTGTAGACGCACTCGATCTGGTTCTATTACCCCGAGGTGGGAACAACTTTTTTTACCCCCCTTCCCCCCCTCCTTCAAGCACGGTAGATGACCTTTACTTCTCTCTCTCTCTCTCTCTCTCTCTCTCTCTCTCTCTCTCTCTCTCTCTCTCTCTCTCTCTCTCTCTCTCATGTTCGGCGTTTCATTGGCGTTACGAAACTTTGACTGTGTGTGTGTGTGTGTGTGTGTGTGTGTGTGTGTGTGTGTGTGTGTGTGTGTGTGTGTGTGTGTGTGTGTGTGTGTGTGTGTGTGTGTGTGTGTGTGTGTGTGTGTGTGTGTGTGTGTGTGTGTGTGTGTGTGTGTGTGTGTGTAAATGCGTTATAATGTACAAACACAGTGAGAGAGAGAGAGAGAGAGAGAGAGAGAGAGAGAGAATTTTGCTTATGACACACCATTTCCAGTTCAATACATTATGGGATTTACCAGCGAGAGTGTGCATGTGAACGTGTGTGTGTGAAAGTGTGTGCGCTCTAGTCTGTATAATTTAGCGTGTGCGTGTGCGTGTCGGCGTGCAACACTTCAGGCAATTGCACAACAAGAGGAAATAGAAAGTAGGAGACACCGGAAGGAAAAAACAAAAATGAAAAAAACAACAACAGCAACAACAACAATAATAAAACTGCAGTGACAAAATTTCCCTCGTCAAAGTTCATGGATGTATTTTTCTTTTTCTTTTCCTTTGACTAGTGGTGGCGACCATCGTCCACTCACTTGATGTAGTGCTACCAACTTCTTCCTTAGCCTTTATCATTCTTTTCTTGTGCCTGTCCTCCTCTCTTCCTATTTCTCCCATCTTTCCTGTCACTTCTTATTGCTTTTCTTTCCTTTACAGGTGGCTTTACATTGAATGACAAGCCAAATGGTTTCCTGTAAGCCATTAAACCATTTACAACGCTGGGTGGTAACCATATAACCAAACCATACGTGCTCCCTACGTGTCAACAAGTGGGTTGGTGGAGGGTTAGTGCCCCTCCCCGTAAAACAACTAACTCAAAGTCAAATGGCCACCCCTTACGGGATTATGGCGTCTGGCAATAGATAGATAGATAGACAGACTAGTGAAAATGATCAAGAAGCATAAAATCAAAAATTCAATTGCAGTCAACCCCTTAAAAAAAAAAAGGAAAAAAAAAAACCTCGGTGACCCACGCACTTGGACTTTCACTTTTGTAATATTTTTCTTGACAACTGTTGACTTTTTTAAAATGTCTTGTTAATATTAAGCTAAAACAACCACACAATAAAGATAATAAATATCTATCTATCTATCTATCTATCTATCTATTGCCAGACGCCATAATCCCGTAAGGGGTGGCCATTTGACTTTGAGTTATTTGTTTTTCGGGGAGGGGCACTAACCCTCCATCAGCCCACTTGTTGACACGTAGGGAGCACGTATGGTTTGGTTATATGGTTACCACCCAGCGTTGTAAATGGTTTCTCGGCTTACAGGAAACCATTTGGCTTGTCACTCAAAGTAAAGCCACCTGTAAAGGAAAGAAAAGTAATAAGAAGTGACAGGAGAGATGGGAGAAATAGGAAGAGAGGAGGGCAGGCACAGAAAAAGAATGATAAAGGCTAAGGAAGAAGTATGTAGCACTACATCAAGTGAGTGGATGATGGACGCCACCACCTATAATCTTAAATATAGTGGAAACAAAAAATTACGGTAGATATAAAAATAATACCAAAATTCTCCACTCCAATTCTTCCCAGTCTCTGAGCTGAAGGAACGAGTCGACAGGCTTCGTAGACGAAATTTAATGAAAATGAAAATCTTAGTATTGACTATTAACTAAAGAAGAGAGCGAGAAAAATGAGAAGAGAGAGAGAGAGAGAGAGAGAGAGAGAGAGAGAGAGAGAGAGAGAGAGAGAGAGAGAGAGAGAGAGAGAGAGAGAGAGAGACAGAGGCAAAGTGTGAAAGTGAGCCAGCTTTAACCAGTCCTAAAGGGGGAAAGGAAGTGAGAAAGAAGAGAGAAGGAAAATAGAAGAGGAGAAGGAAATTTTTAAAGAAATGAGAGGCAGAGGCAAAGTGTAAAAGTGACCTAGCTTTAACCAGGAAATGAAGAAAAGAGAGACAAAGGCAAAGTGTGAAATGAGCTAGTTTTAACCATTCTTTCTCTCTCTTTTTTTTCCCCAACAGGTTACGGGAGGAAGTAAGCGGCCGTCCCCCTTTCACCTCGACATTTGTGAGCTATCTTTAAGTGACCTATCTTTAATTCTTCGTTATTATTTATTAACCCTTAACAACTTCCCACTTGTGAATAAACCCTTCCCATGACCGAGGATGTGTGTGTTATTTTATGCAAGGAAAAGAGAACCAAAGGCTGAACTTTTTAATAAACAATCCCCTCTTACCTCAGTGTGTTTTACTGCCCATGTGTGTGTGTGTGTGTGTGTGTGTGTGTGTGTGTGTGTGTGTGTGTGTGTGTGTGTGTGTGTGTGTGTGTGTGTGTGTGTGTGTGAGAGAGAGAGAGAGAGAGAGAGAGAGAGAGAGAGAGAGAGAGAGAGAGAGAGATGATTTAAATACATAGTCAAAAAACACAGATGGAAAAAGACACAGAGAAAATGACAGACAGACAGACAGACAGACAGACACACGTAGACAGGAGCAAGCAGACAGACAGACGGACAGACAAACAGGCAGACAGTGATAAAAGCATTCTCCACTTCTCATAATAGACAAAATAAATACAAATGAAAAATATAAATAAATGGCCTTTCACTTCGTATAACAAAATAATTTATATTTATGGTTACAATGGACCTGTTTATCATAACGGCAAACAGG
>NC_136980.1:3185000-3192500 GCF_032717465.1 Coenobita brevimanus | reverse complement strand
CACACACACACACACAATTACATCCACAACACCTGGTCGCACCTCTTCCCCTCATCCCAACTCACAATAAATAAATAAGTAAATAAATAAATAGGTAAACATACTACTGATAGTCTCAAAAAATATATATATATCATCTTAATTTCCACCTGTTAAAAAAATCACATTAGTTTTTGCCACGACCGAAAAACCAAAATTTATTATTCCTACCTACACTGCTCTCTAAAAATAAAAATAATAAAAAATAAATATAAATAAAGGCTTCATAAAAAAAGTTCACACGTCAGATAATTAAGACAGCCTAATTTCTTTAAGTTCCCACCTGTGTCACTCCAAGAAAATCAAAACAATTTTTGAGGAACCGCATTCATACCTGTGATGCCAAAGGTGTGTAAGTCTAATTAATTTACCTGCCCTGATGCCAAAGGTGTGTATGATTGATTAATTTACCTGTATCTTGATGTCAAAGGTGTGTATGATTGATTAATTTACCTGTATCTTGATGTCAAAGGTGTGTATGATTGATTAATTTACCTGTATCTTGATGTCAAAGGTGTGTATGATTGATTAATTTACCTGTATCTTGATGTCAAAGGTGTGTATGATTGATTAATTTACCTGTATCTTGATGTCAAAGGTGTGTATGATCGATTAATTTACCTGTATCTTGATGTCAAAGGTGTGTAAGACTAATTAATTCACCTGTATCTTGATGTCAAAGGTGTGAAAGACTAATTAATTCACCTGTATCTTGATGTCAAAGGTGTGTACGACTAATTTATTTACCTGTCTTGATGCCAAAGGCGTGTAAGACTACCTGTTTCTTGATGTCACAGGTGTAAGATGGATTAATTTACCTGTATTATCACTTATTCAGGTGTCATTTTTTATTACTAGTTTGAAAAAGATGAAAAAATTAACTGATTCCAAAATATAATGTATTATTATGGATTTATATTTTGATTTTGATTTCTTTGCTTTTATTTTAAATTTATATATTTTCCATTATTTTATATTTTTCTGTTTATTTTTCTAATGGGGTAAGATTCCTTTTATACTGCGCCTGGGTCGTGATCTGAGCTATGTACAAAAAATATATATAACTAGAATGGCACTCAGTAGAGCACATACCTTCGCCATCAACATCCATGCAATATTCACTGAAAATTTTACGAAAATGTCGAAAAAAAAAAAAGCCCTACCTCGCAGTGTTAAAGAAAGTGAAAAAATAAAAAATAAATAAAAATAAAAATCCTGGATCCGCACCTTTATCCGGATCCGCACCAAAATTTAATGGAGTGTATTCTGCGCCAAGGCCCATTCTCCTACCAAGTTTCGTGGAAATCCGTCCAGTAGTTTTTGTGTAATCTTGCTCACAAACCAACCAACCAACAAACAAACGGTCAGGGGTGAAAACATAACCTCCCTGGCGGAGGTAATTATAAACTTTTACCATCTCAAAATTAATCCATGGACAATTAGAATCCTTTACCGTATCAAACTAAATCCATGGACAATTACAATCGATTATCAACTCAAAATTTGCGTTAAAAGAAAAAAAATGGAACCACAACACACAGAGAAACACAAAAACAAAAATCATCAAAAATCCACACATGAAAAGCAAAACATGTTATGGTAATTTATATATGTTAAAAATGCAGACAAATTTAACAGAAAAATATATATGACTAATTAACATCCAACTACATAAAAAAAAAAAAAAATGATAGTGTTTACAAAAAGAATCCTTACCAAAGTGAACAATGATTTCAGAATGAACGATATCCCTATTATATTTTTAGGGCTAGCATTTCCGAGTGGACACTGGGTTTCATTAAGTTTCAGATAGTTTCATTAAGTTTCAAATTGTATCATCTTAATACTCATTGAAATTACAGACGCACAAAAAAAAAAAAAAAAAGACGGAACTGGAGAATTTTTTCAAGTTTTCGTCATCCGTTTCAAAATATAGAGACGAAAAAAGGGAAGGATATTTTTTGTAACCACTGTACTGAGTAAATGGCACTGGAGTACAAGTAATTACATCCATTTAGTACATTCAGTTATTCAAGTTAGTACACAGAGTCACCTACAGACCAGGAGGGTATCATAATTTTTGCTTATCTTGTCTCCACTTAATCAAAATCATCCTAACTATTGACAGATCTAACAAACAACCTGATCAAGCCACATTTATCTTAACCTAACCTAACCTAACATTAATCTAGCTAACCTCAACCAAACGTTTCTAATTACATGTGACCCAGGCCAACCAAAATTGACCTAACCTCCCATCAACCTAGCTAAAATATCCCAACCTAACAAGAGTCGATCCAACCCAACCAGTGCTGATATAATCTAGTAATATTTTTTTCTAATCTGGCCAAAATTAATACGAAATTTAAATCAATCCAACCCAATCTAACCCAAACCAACCCAGTCTAACCCAAACTAACCCACCCCAACCCAGTCTAACCCAAACCAACCCAATCTAACCCAACCTTACCCCACCCCATCCCAACCCAACCCAAATCAAGCCAAATCAGTCTAACCCTAACCAACCCAATCTAACCCCAACCAAACCAATCTAACCCAAACCAACCCAAATCTAACCCAAACCAACCCAATCTAACCCAACCAAAACCAACTTAATTAAATCTATCACAGCCCAATCCAACCCAAACCAACCCAACCCAACCCAAACCAACCCAACCCAACCCAAACCAACCCAATCTAACCCAAATCAACCCAATCTAACCCAAATCAAACCCAATCTAACTCAACCTAGCAAAAGAGGGCAATTTAACACTCACTCAGGCGGCGTTGCTGGGTCGCTCCTGTGATGAGATGATTTTTTTTTACATGTACCTGGAAAAGAAAAAAAGAAAAGCAAAATGTCAACTATCCCTGAAACTCGATCGTCAGAGGAAGCAAGTGATGATATTTTAAGAATTTTCATAACTACTCGAAATTTTAGGTAAGTTATAATAAGAATACATAGGAGGAAACTAGTGGTGATTAAGAATTTTTATAACTACGTGAAATGAAAATAAATAAAAAAAAATAAAATGGTAATAATTATAATAAATATACCTAAAGGGAGACAAGGGGTGATATTTTAAGAGTTTTTATAATTACCCGAAATTAAAAAAGAAAATTATGGTAGAGGTGTCCATGGAGAGAAAAAGTGAGATATTTCTAATTCACTCAACTAGTTTTTTCTTTTTTTTCTTTTTTTTTTGCTTTGCTGTTGTTTGATCATCTTATTTGATTTGGAAGACACCTTTAGTATCTATCTATCTATCTGTCTATCTATCTATCTATCGACCTGCCTACCTACCTGCCTACCCACCTCCCTACCTACCTACCTATATTGGTTAGCTATCGGTGTGTCTATCTATTTATTCATCTATGTTTTTTTATCTATCAGTCTGTCTATCCATCCGCCGATTCATCTCTGTCTATCTATCCAGGTACCTATCTATCAACCCACCTGCCTGTCTATCTATCTATCCATCTGTCTATCCATCTGCACAAGAACCACTGGCGTTGGAGATGGGAGCCTTCACGTGGTGGCACTGATATAACAGGGCGGTGGATCTGCCTGGTTATAAAGACTAAAGACCCATTGATAGATAGATAGACAGATAGATAGACAGATAGACAGACAGATAGATAGATAGATAGATCCATCGCTGTCCCCCGAGAGAAGGATGGTGGCCTACAGGAGAGAGGCAATATCAGTCTGCAGTCCACTGGGTTCACACTCGAGCTGCAATTACTACAACTACTACTATTGCTACTACTACTACTACCAGTACTACTACTACAACTACTACTAGTACTTCTACTACTACTACTACTACCACTACTACTACTACCCTACCAGTACTACTACTACTACTACTTCTACTACTACTACTACCACTACGAGGGCCACAAAGGGAGACAAGTTTTTTCCAAGTCCCAAAGTAACAAACTTTATCCACGAGTCTGATCGGCAAGAGAATCGAAGGAGAGTTCTGCCAGTTGGAAATGGGAAGTGCTATAACCGATGCATGGGGGGATAGGTGGGTGTGGGTAGGGGTGGGGGAGTGGGTGGGTGGGGAGGTTGTGTGGAAGAAAACGGATGTGGATGGAGGGTAAACTCAGGTGGAATTTGAGAGAGAGAGAGAGAGAGAGTTGTAATTACCTTCTTCCTGTGCGAAGACCAGCGTGGATTGCGTCGGTGTTACTCCTTACAGGTAGACGGTCACACCTACACTTCACTTCCATCTACACTTCATTTCCGCCTACACTTCATTTCCATCTACACTTCCGCCTACATTTCATTTCCATCTACACTTCACTTCCATCTACACTTTCGCCTACACTTCATCTACACTTCACTTCCGCCTACACTTCGCTTTCCCAAATGCGAACACTGATTCTACACTTCACCCGCCCGTCAACTCTTCACTATTTTGTCCCTACCAACACTTCACCCCACTTCACTTCCCTAAGAGACACTTCACTTCCGTCAATTTCAATATTAAAACTGAGTGAGCGAAGTGTAAACAAACCCGTACTTTAATTTTGATTGCAATTAAAAAAATAAATAAAAAATAAATAAAGATATGAAATAATTTGACTGCATTTTACTTTATATAAAAATTTGTAATTAGATAAAAAAAAATAAAGTCAAATTTTCCTTTATTTTCCACCACCTGTTTCAGTAATGGTGTTAAAAATTAGGGACCTTGCCTTCACACTCGCTCGTTCAGTTTTAATAGACTGACTTCACTTCCACCTCACTTCCACCGACGCAGACGCTTCACTTCAACACTAACACTTCATCTGACACTTCACACTTAAGCTGATAGAAACGTGTATCTTCACCGACACTACACTTCACTTCCATCCCTCTGACACCTACACTTCACTTCCGACGACGCGAACACTTCACTTTCACCGATCCCGACACTTCACCGCACTTCACGTCGATCCCGCTGACGCACACTTCAACCGGTATTGAAGCGGGATGGGAGGCTTCGTAGCACGTTTTCCTTAGCGATTCAGTTTGCGTATTACACCTTATTACACCACATTACACCTCAACACTGTTATCCTAATTATTTCGTATTAATATCAAGGTAGTCTCCATCAATAACGTTTAATTGGATCCGAGATGCAACACGCAAAATAAGTCGGTAAGGAAGTGGAGTCACGAGAGAAATAATAATAATAATAATAATAATAATAATAACCCCTCTCACTCCAAAGACGTACTTTCCTTTTTAATCAAGATGGCGATAATCGATTTTAGACAATTACATTAAAATCTACACCAGAAGGAACTAGACACAAAAAGTCTCCTTTTCCAGACGTCAAAGATATATATAATCGCCTCAAGGTAGCAGGAACAGATAAATCGCCAGGTTGAAGAGGTTAACGTCACACCTAGATATGCATAAACAACCACACCCCACAACCACACCACCACACCGCACAACCACACAGGAGACACTGACCATAGCAGCATCTTCCAACCCCTCCAAGCATCACCAGGACAACGAGACGCGACTCGAAGCAGCGAGACGGCGAGCCACGGATGAGCGAACCCTTGAACCCTGGCCTCGCTCACAGCCAAGTTCACGAGCTTCCCACGCCCTTAGTTAAGCCTTGAACTAACGCACGATTTCAGCTTTCATCTAACTAACTCCTAACTGTAAATCTAATCCATCTAACGCACTCTAACTTCACTGCTAACACAAAATTATAACTTATTTTTAGCTAACATATTTTTAACTCGGCTGTGTGGTTTGCTGGCTGTGGATGCTTGCCGTGTTTTCTCAGTTATACGGCCGAGTCCCTGTTGGCTTCGGACATTTCCAAACACCTTTTTCTGAGCGATTTACTCCACTTATTACACCTAAATCTTTGTATCTACCAGTGATGCATCTACGTCGATAATAAGGAGGTATAAATGGAATACAAGAAGCATATTGAGATGTGGTCTTCAAAAAGCAAATGCTATAAATATGGATGGAGATTGAAACTAACGAGGAGAGCGTGAGTGAGGTGGAGAGGGAGAGGGAGGGGGAGACAGGGGATGAAATGGAGGGGTGGAGTGGAATCTGAGAAATGGGGGAGTGAGTTGGGGGGAGGGAAGAAACAAAATGGCAGGTGACAGGGGAAAAAAAAAAAAATTGACTTATGCTTTTTCGAATTTTTTTTAAATCTACGTATGCTGTGTACGTGCGTATGTGTACGTAGGGAACTTACCATACACAGACTTACACTCCTAATCCTCCACTCAAGACGTACACGTGTGCGTATGGAAGATGGACACACGTACGCCACCTTTCATTAATTTGCTTACCTATAAATTTGTGTGTGTGTGTGTGTGTGTGTGTGTGTGTGTGTGTGTGTGTGTGTGTGTGTGTGTGTGTGTAGAAAGGATAAACGCACACGCTTCCTTTCACTGCCAGTAATTCTTTTTTTCATGTACGTACGTCTGTGTGCGTGGAAAGGAAAACATACACATGTCTCCTCTTACTCCCCAATATTTCATTCACAGGTGTACATGTGTGTGCGTTGAATAAATAATCGTACACACACACACACGCACACACACACACACACACACACACACACACACACACACACACACACACACACACACACACACACACACACACACACACATACACACAGGCACGCACGCACGCAAATCTCACTCGTTAATTTTTTTTCTTACAGGTGTGACTACGTAAAAGGTAATGGCCAGCACGTACACGCAAGCAGGTATGCACGCACGCACGCAAAATCTCTCTCTCTCTCTCTCTCTCTCTCTCTCTCTCTCTCTCTCTCTCTCTCTCTCTCTCTCTCTCTCTCTCTCGCTCTCAACCTTGAGCTAAGATGGGATGAAAGAAGAAAGCCGAGTAAGAAATTGCCAAGTTCTTTCTAGGCGAACTCTTGCCTGGTGTCTAGAGAGAGAGAGAGAGAGAGAAACTACTAACCCTCCAGTTATCGTGAGAATCATACCCTTTCTCACAGACTTCCTTTCCCAGTGAATTTCTCTCTCTCTCTCTCTCTCTCTCTCTCTCTCTCTCTCTCTCTCTCTCTCTCTCTCTCTCTCTCTCACACACACATACTATCTTCCTGACCACTTATCTATCTATCTATCTATCTATCTACCTACCTACCTATCTATCTATCAATCTATCTATCTATCTATTTAATCCCTCTGATATGATGTCTATCAAAAAGAAAAATCATAAAACATCCATCGTTCATATACTACGCAGTCCTCCCCTCCATCCCACCTACCTACCTACCTACTTACCTACCTACCTACCTACCTACTTGTCTACTTACCTACTTACCCCTCTGCCTATCTACCTCCCTCTTCAACACTTTCCCTTTCCACTCCATCCTGCCTACCTCTCTGCCTCTCTATCTCCCCACCTACCTACCTACCTATCTACTTACCTACCTACCTACCTACCTACCTAA
>NC_136980.1:3070000-3180000 GCF_032717465.1 Coenobita brevimanus | reverse complement strand
TAATCTTGCCATTTCCCTATCCTGAATCGAGTTGTGACTATAGATTAACGCTGGGATACGATGCTAGTCACGAAGAGGTGGTGCTATGGAAAATGTGTAGAGCTTTGTTTTGTTTTGTTTTTCCCCCGTCACTGAGCTGCGTGAAATAAGCTGCGAAAGAACGAAAATCTAGGTCAGGTCAATGTGAAAGGATTATAGTGCTGAGTCATGTGTCGAGGTGTTCGTGAAAAATAATAATATTCATTTAGCTTAATTTTGTTTCCAGTTCTTAACCCAGACTGCTTCAGAATGTGGGCGTCTGGCTATAGAAAGATAGATAGATAGATAGATAGACAGATAGACAGATAAAAAGATAGATTGATACGTGCAGAGTTAGATAGATTGTAAGACAGACAGATGGTTAGATAGGTAGATATATAGACGGATAGATAGGCAGATAGATAGATAGATATAAAGATAGATAGATAGACAGATAGATAGACAGCTAGATAGATAGAATTTAGGTAACGGTGGGTAATATTCATTCATTTTCAAGGGGTAACTCGTCTCTTACCATAATCTCCTTTCCTCAGTTTTCCTAATTCATCCACATCACCGCCACTACAGAAATTAAGCTCTACCCTCATCACACACACGCAGGATTAATCAAAACGAGGAATACGTCAAGGTCAGTATGTAAGAGGACCTGGGGGACGAGGCCAGAGAAAAAACTTGCTTCCATCTGGTCAAAAAAAAAAAAAAAAAAAAAGCTAATTCAAGAAAACACCCAATTCTATACCTGAGAATTACGTGAAAATATCCCATCCACACAAGGTATAATTTCCAGGCTCGAATGAAAAATGGGGAAGGTATAAAATGGAAAAATCTAATGGACAGTAAAGGTAATGGATGAAAGATGGAAAGCAATAAAACGTGAAAAAAACAATAAAGTGCTAAGTATTTTAAGTGTTTTAGGTGCTGAAAAGTGTTGAAAATTTAAGTGTTGAAGTTTTAAGTGCTGGAAATTTAAGTGTTGCAAATATAAGTGTTGAAAATTTTGGGTAAGTTTGTCTCCCTTCAGCTATTTTAAGTAAGGTCTGTCCCTATTCAGAACTGGAGTTACTAGACTATATTTTAGGGCTCGTCCACACAGAGTTTGGGAGAGTGAGTGAGGAGTGTGAGGCAGGGAGAGTGATTGGAGAGTGAGAGGTAGGGAGAGTGAATTTAAAGACAGGGAGAGTGATTGGAGAGTGAGAGGCATGGAGAGTGAATGGAGAGTGAAAGGCAAGGAGAGTGAATGGAGAGTGAGAGACAGGGAGAGTGAATTAAAACATACAAGGAGAATGGATGAAGAGTGAAAGGGAAAGTGAATGGAGAGTTAGAGACAAAGTGAATGAATGAATGAAGAGTGAGAGACTGACGAAGAGCATGTATGAATGTGAGATGCTTGTAAGAGGGAAGAGACAGAAAGAAAAGACAGAAATAAGAGACAGAAAAGAAGTGACAGAAAGAAAAAATAAGAGGATCAAGTCATAAGGAAGGATAGTGTGTCAAGAGTGGGAATTGAAATGCATGGAAGGCTTCTTGTCAGGGCCGCCCCTCACTGCATGCGGAAGTAGGCAGAGAGAGAGAGAGAGAGTGAGAGGGGGGGGGTAGCATCTGTTTGCATCTCTACTGAAAAGAGGGGGAAAAAAACAAACAAACTTGCATGTCATCCTATTATCAAAAACGAAGGGTATTTTCACCATCTGTTTCACCACCTGTCTTTCCACTTTCCTCTCTTGGCTAATACTCCTGACCTTAGCAAGACTTAATATATTTCTCTCCCTACACTTACTTCCCTCTGAGAAGCATCAGGGGAGGAATATGATCGTCAAATATTTCACCTCTCCTCTCTTTCCTCTCGTGGCTAATATCCCTAATCTGAGAGAGGCCTGAGATTTCCGTACCTGTAGATGATTTTCTCTGATACGAAGTGTCAGAGGGGAAGTGAAGGGCATGTCTGAAGTGTGAAGCACAAGAAGTGGAAGAGGAAGCGAACTTTCAACCCCGACTCTACGTTTCTTTCACCTTACCTTGCCTCTCTGATTACCTGTTACCTTCAGAACTTCAGTCTTAATGAGGCCACCCCTACCTGCGTGACTGTGGGGTGTTATTTTCGTTTTCACTGTGTCAATTGCTTTTTTTGTTCCACGCACTGTCTTCTCTTGTTCATGGCACTTTTCACCTCTCCACATCACCTCCTCTAACCCCACACCATCTCCTCTTTTCCACAGCACTTTCATTTTGTCCACACCATCTCCTCTTATTTATAGCACTTTCCTCTTGCCCACACCACCTCCTCTTGTTAACAGCATTTTCCCTTTGCCCACATCACTTCCTCTTGCCCACACCACCTCCTCTTGTTCACAGCGCTTCTCTCTCTCTCTCCTTCACCACTTCCTCTTCCCCACACCGTCTCTTAGCAACATCACTTTCACTCTCCCACACTTGTAATTGCCGAGTTCTTATCTCTCTCTCTCTCTCTCTCTCTCTCTCTCTCTCTCTCTCTCTCTCTCTCTCTCTCTCTCTCTCTCAGACGTCCCTTTGTTGCGTGTTCCTTTCTCCTCTCACATTAAAAAAAAAAAAAAATGAACATCCATCCTTACCACAACAGACAGAAAAATGTATACGAACTTTTGCTCATCCCTGTACAGCTCACCCGGGGATATAACGTTAAATTTATGAGACGTGTGAAGCAAAGAGAGAGAGAGAGAGAGAGAGAGAGAGAGAGAGAGAGAGAAGTTGTAAACAAATAATTAAATCTTGTCCATTATTATGCATGTTTACTTTATTTATTTTATTTGTTTTATTTGTCTATCTATCTATCTATCTATCTATCTATTCAGGGCCAACATCTCACAAGACGCGGAATCAGACAATACCCAGATATAGCCAGACTTTCCACACTCTCCTTGCTGCACGTTTTTCTCCTCAGCAAATCAAAAATAATAATAATAATAATAATAATAATAATAATAATGATAATAATAATAATAATAATAATAATAATAATAATAATGCATCTTGCGTGCCATCTTGGAAGAAAAAATACTAAAAGCTAAGAAAGACCGTAAGATTCATTCAAGATTTCCCTGAGACTCTTATGAGAATTAACACTATCCATCTATCTTTTGCCGCGCCTTAATCCAGTAAGGGGTGGCCACAAACAAATCGCCTCCGTGTCGCCCTGTCCCCAGCCATTTCACTACACTCCCCCCCTCCCTCATATACCTGTACTCCTCCACCCCATCCCTCCATCTCATCCCTGAGGAATTAAGTCAATGGATGTAAATAAGATGCTTGACTCCTTGGACTTTTCTTTCCCTTTTCTTCAAGATGTTCCTCTCCATATTAATTCTCCTTCGATTGAGCCTCCTGTCTCCCCGTCATCTTTATTCAATTTTACTCCCTTCATCACCTCAGACTCTTCCTCCTGCCTTCCCTTCCTGGTTTCTTGAGGTCACTTCTCTTCACTTCTTATTTCCGTCTCTCCTTCGTCTTAAGAAATTGGCGAATCCTTAAAAGGCGGGAGGAGATTAGATTTGATTGTCTCGTTATGGCCAAGCTGTTTTCCTTGCCACAATGAAAGTCCTATGCCTGTGTCTCGTCCTAAAGAAGAAGAAAGAGGAGGAAGATGATGATGATGATGATGATGATGATGATGATGATGATGATGATGATGATGATGATGATAATGAAAATGAAGGAGAAAAAGAAGAAGAAGGATGATGATGATGATGATGATGATGATGATGATGATGATGAAGAAGAAGAAGAAGAAGAAGAAGAAGAAGAAGAAGAAGAAGATGATGATGATGATGATGATGATGATGATGATGATGATGATGATGATGATGATGATGATGATGAAGAAGAAGGAGGTAGAAGAAGAAGAAGAAGAAAGAGAAGAAGACGACGAAAGATGAAGAAGAAAGACAAGGAAAAAATCTTTGTCAAATATAGAGACAATTGCAATCTCTCTTTTATTACTCACAAAATCTCGCCATGGCATCACTCCACAAGATATATTTTTTGGATCACACAAAAATATAGAAAAAAAAAAAAAACACATATTCCCTTCGCATATACTCAGCAATATATCTCCCAACACCAGCACGAAAGCATGTGCTGACCCAGTATACCGTAGTCTACCCTTAATGAGATACGAAGAAAATGGGGTTACGCAATTTTCAAGTTACGTGTATGTATATATATATTTTTTAACTTAGTCTCCCGGTATATTCCTGTATTGTCATCAAGAAAATAATATAAGAAGAAAAATCAAATCCATCTAAAGACACAAAACTTTCTCATCAAAACCAAGAAGCACTCAGGGAGCATATACCCCCGTCAACACCATTTTTTTTTTTTTTTTTTTTTTTTACTTCTGGATCCACCTCAAATTCTAATCACTTTTTCCCCCACCCATTGCCAACCTTTCCCCAAAATTTCATCGAAGGCCGATTACAAGATCTTAAGATATCGTGTATACAGGCAAACAGACGCGGGTGTTTACATGACCTCCCCTAGACAAAGAGAAGCCACTGGAAATAGAGATTAACAGATAGACACATAAACAGACAGATAGATAGACAGATAGACAGATAGATCGACAGACAGATAGATAGACAAGCAATAGATAAACAGGCACAAGTCTTCTTCCTCTTCCTATTTTGATGCTTCGTCATTCGTAAACACCATTGTATGCCTGGCCATGTATACTTCTCTCTCTCTCTCTCTATCTATCTATCTATCTATCTCTCTCTTATGACTCAATTTATGGTCCTTCAATAAATAAAACTAAAGAAAAATGATGTAACCCGAATACGAGTATAAAGCTGTTTTCCACATTATTATAATTGTTATTATTATTATTATTATTATTATTATTATTATTGCTACTACTACTACTACTACTACTACTACTACTACTACTACTACGATTACTACTACTACTACTACTATTACTACTATCCATAAACCTAACACCTAAGACTTGAGGCACCAGATCAAGAGAGCGAGACACACAAGAGACACTGAGTGGGAAGACGGAGTGGGAAGTGAATAGCGACGGGGTGAAAGGCCAAGAGAGATGGAAACCTTAAGAAACCCTCAAGACGTCAATGGAAACTTAAGAATCTACCCCTTTATACACAGGAAACCTTACAATCTACTTTACAATCCACGCCTTTGGTCTGACATGTGAAAGTGAGACAGTATGCGGAGGAGAGACGAAGTGAAGCAACAACTTTTACGAGCAGCGTGCATCTTAGACTCTCATTTGGTCCAACATGTGAAAGTGAGACAGTACGCGGAGGAGTGAAGAAGTGAAACGACAACTTTTACGAGTAGCATGCATCTTAGCCACTCATTTGGTCCAACCTGTGAAAGTGAGACAGTAAGCGGAGGAGTGAAGAAGTGAAGCGACAACTTTTACGAGTGGCGTGCATCTTAGACACTCATTTGGTTCAACCTGTGAAAGTGAGACAGTAAGCGGAGGAGTGAAGAAGTGAAGCAACAACTTTTACGAGTAGTGTGCATCTTAGACACTCATGTGGTCCATATGACTGGGATCTGTTGTGTTATTAGTGGGTTCAGACGCCCAAATCAGATCGGGTTCTGTAAGTGGCTCCATCTAAGTGGCTGGGGTTTCAAGTAACGCCACTTAAAATGCCACTTAAGAGCTCGCCTTCAGTGTCTGGACAAGTAGCCTAGCCGAGGGCCCCTGGACTCCTGATGAAGCAAAAGAAGAAGAAGAAGGAGAAAGAAAAAACAAAACAAAGAATAAGATGAAAATGAAGAAAAAACACAGAAGACGAAGAAAACAAAGAGGAGGAGGAGGAGGAAGAAGAAGAACAAGAAGAAGAAGAAGATGATGATGATGATGAAGAAGAAGAACAACAACAACAACAATAGCAATAACAATAACAATGATCTGGACCAGGTGAACGACATTACTAAATCCACGAATGAAGGGCTATAACTCAGAAGATATGGATTATATTACATGTTCTGAACCCCTATAATCTCCACTAATCCCTTCACTGCCAGAGACCACAAGAAAAATCCTAGTGCTGAAGAGGATTAACAAGATACTATAGTAGGACTCGCGCACGTTTGCGGCTGTGGTGTGGTCCGCACCTGTGTACAGTGTTGCCACGTTTTCTATACCGTTATCTCTCTCTCTCTCTCTCTCTCTCTCTCTCCTGGCGGGAAATGTGAGCCACCCTGAGTACTTTTGATTCTTTTATAAGTTATTTATAATTGTGCTTTCATTTGTTAATTTGGTTTTGTTATATTTAGTGATGCCGACAATGCATTCAATGCATGCCCCTCTCCTGCCTCTCTCTCTCTCTCTCTCTCTCTCTCTCTCTCTCTCTGTAGGGAAGCTATCTGTCAGTGCTGCCACTCACAAGAATTATATTAATTATTTATTTTAATTTGGATATTGGCATATTTCTTCTTTTTTCAGGCTCATTCTATTATATCCATAACTGTGATATTATTACCCACCCTAAAACTACGCTAAAAAACATTAAAAGTGACTGCTATTTCTTTTAGCAACACTGTACAATATGTATGCCATGTTTCTGTGTTACTGTATAAATATTTTATGCATAATTAGATTTCTGTTGATTCATCCATCAAAATACACAAGTGTAAGTTTTATTCATCTGAATTTATCGAATTTGTGATGCCTTGTACATAAATAGCTTCCGTTTCACATCGCAAGTTGAGGAAACGTGGCACCATTGTAAACAGGTGCGAGCCACACCACAGGCGCTTACGGGCGCAAGGCCGACTATAGGGGATTAAAAAAAAAGATACTGTTATTCTAAATGCGCTCCACCTCAAATTAGAAAGACGGCATTCTCTCCATTTACATACACAGATACAATTACATACACAGATCCACTTACATACACAGATCCACATACATACACAGATACACTTAGATACGCAGTGCACTTACATACAAATACACTTACATAGACACACTTACATAGGGATACACTTACATACACAGATACACAAGGAAACGGAGCAACACAGAAAAGAACAATCACAGTAAGGTCATATCAAACATCCCATCAAAAGACCCTCACACACACACACACACACACACACACAGCTGGAACACTGACCTGACAGTAATACAAATACACAACCCCCCCTTCTCTCTCTCTCTCTCTCTCTCTCTCTCTCTCTCTCTCTCTCTCTCCACAGTCCTTGATAACAATCCATTCCCACCAAGAAAAAAGCATAGGAAATGAGAAAGATTGAGAAAGGCAAAATAAGATTGAGAAATATCCCCCCAACCCTTCCTTCCCCTCTTCCTCCCTCCTCTCCCCTTTCCCCTCCTTCCCTTTCCCTCTCTCCTCCTCCTCCTCCTCCTCCTCCTCCCCTGCGAAGAAAAGACAATAGACTCCAGTTTTGCTTAGTCAGATGATGGTGCAAGGAGGGGGAGAGGTGGGGGAGATGGGGAGGAAAGGAGGAGTACAAAAGAGTCCAAAATGAATACAAGCAACAAAGGACTCATTGATCTGTTTGTTTTAGGGTAGATTAACAAACAGCAACAGACGATTATACACCCATACACACCCACTGATCCTCGAGAGAAAAGACAGAGAGAGAGAGAGAGAGAGAGAACACCTCATTTCCACACCTTGAGTTAGTCAGTCCTACTTACTTAATTGAGAGAGAGAGAGAGAGAGAGAGAGAGAGAGAGAGAGAGAGAGAGAGAGAGGTAAAAAAAAAAAAATTGGAACACCTTATTTCCACACCTTGAGTTAGTCAGTCCCAGTTTTTTTAATTTGAGAGAGAGAGAGAGAGAGAGAGAGAGAGAGAGAGAGAGAGAGAGAGACGTGAATTCCAGTTTAAAAAAGTCATGCACATAGATAAATACTTTAAATTAATATGAAAAAATATGCATGATATATCTGAGGCGATCTGCATGCATGATATTACACTCTTGACCCTCCCATGGCCTCACCTGTGTCCACCTGCCCATAGGTAAGAATATAGTCAAGCATCAGCCGTACAGGTATTCGTTGTATTAAAAGCCTTAAGTAATGGTGGTGGTGGTGGTGGTGATGGAGAAGGATGGTGGTGGTGTTGGTAGTGAGGGATGCTGGTGGTGGTGGTGGTGGTAGTGATGGTGATGGTGGGGAGGGTGAGGGTGGTGGTGGTGGTGGTAGTGGTGGTGATGGTGGGGAGGGAGCTGGTGGTGAAGATGGGTGGCGGTGGATGTGGTAAGAACAATTGGCTGCGGTCTCAAAGAACGCGAGATCAAACTTGGACTGGGGGGAGGGGAGCCGTATTTCGCTAAGACCAAACGACAGGGCATAAAAGCACCCCTAACACATGGCAATCCTAGCATGTATTCAGTATGAAAGGTGGGTGTTAGCGCTGAAATGGTGACATGTGAAAGTATGCGGCACGTCGGACACACACACACACACACACACACACAGTCACAAAGAAGTGCTCCACAAGGATGCCTATAACTCCATGCACGGAAAATGACAGTGCGTGACGTCTAAGAATGAAGGAGTGACGAATGGCCCAAAATTTGCCACGGAAAGAGAGTCCTTGGCGGGAAAATTGATGGTAATGATAGGACTGAGAATATGGCTGGGGAAATAGATAGACAGATAGAAAAATAGATAGATAGACAGACAGATGGATGGATGAAAGTAATCAACAGAGGGAAGGACTGACAAACAGGAGGGAGGTTGAGGCGAGGTGATGAGACACAGGGAACGATAGATAAATAAATGGATAGATAAATAGATAGACGGATAAATAGATAGACGGATAAACAGATAGATGGACTGATAAATAGACAGATAGATGGATAAACAGATAGACAGATCGATAGATAAATTGATAGATGGGCCAATTTTTGCTACTGAGAAAAAACATCCTTGGTGTGGAAACTGAGGTAATGATTGGAGTAAGAACATGACCGGGAAATAAAGTAAGCTTGGGGAGATAGACAGATAGAAACAGATAGATAAATAGATAGATAGACAGATAGACAAATAGACAGATAGATAGACAGACAGATAGATAAACTGATAGACAGGGACAAGATGAGGAAACGGAAGAATTAAGTCGAAAAAAAAAATCAGTGTTTCTACATCAGCTGGGAGAGAGAAATGTTTTGAAAGCCTTTTTATTGAGGTCGCCCCTCACAGGATGCGGAGTAAGGTAACAGAGACTGATGGATAGATGGACAGATAGACAGACAGATAGATAGATGGACAGAAACAGGGTAACATACACATACAGACAGAAAGACAGACAGGCAGAAAAATAGAGATAGATAGACAGACAGATAGATAAACAGATAGATAGATAGATAGATAGACAGATAGACAGGTAGACAGACAGAACCCACCTTTTGAAACCAATTGTTGAGTCACCTAATATGGAAAAGTGTGAATATTCTCGCTACGCTGGGCACACACACACACACACACACACACACACACACACACACACAGATACCAGTCACACCAGTCATATGTGCTACATGCACATTCAGTATCTCATTTTCTTTCTTTCCTTCTTTTTTTCTTTCTTTTTTTTTATGCATCGTCACACATGGAAAAGTATTGTTGCTATCAGAGGGAAAAAAGATATGGCTGGGTAATATTGCGTGCGTGTGTGTGTGTGTGTGTGTGTGTGTGTGTGTGTGAGAGAGAGAGAGAGAGAGAGAGAGAGAGAGAGAGAGATGGAAGGCTTGGATATATAAAGATCTTTCTGCATTAATATCCTTTCTCTACATTCATTCTTACATAATAGTCAAATTGCTATCACGTGAAGGAACTGGGTCACTCAAAAAAAACTAAATACAAAACAGTGAGGGCATGGAAATCGACGGGACTTAACTATGAGGCAGGGATGAGTCTCCTTGGTTACCAGTAAAAAAACTGACCACCCCCAGTTTAACTACACTTGGCCATCAACTGAGCTGGAAGGGGTTAGGGATCTCTCTCTCTCTCTCTCTCTCTCTCTCTCTCTCTCTCTCTCTCTCTCTCTCTCTCTCTCTCTCTCTCTCTCTCTCTCTCTCTCTCTCTCTCTCTCTCTCTCTCTCTCATTCTTGGGGAGGCGTGTGGGTGGGTTTGCCTTCTCAGTTCGTCAGTAAAGGAATCGATTTATCAGCTAACCAGACCTTGGAGCTAAAATTATCTCTAGTCCCTGTTTATCTTGCAGTGAGTAGGTACAGACGGGGACTATAAGACATATCACCCCTTCTGCTTCCTACTATCCCCTGCTGACTAGTATTTGTAAGCAGGGAGAGGCTTGGTATGATCTCTGCTTATAGACTCTTCTTGATCGCTTCATATTTCAACTCTTCTGCTTTTCGCTTTCCTCTGCTGGCTAGTACTCGTAAGCTGAGAGAGGCTTGGTATATTCCCTACCCATATATGATTCTCCCTGATATACTGCGTCTGGGAGGGAAGTAGGGGACGTACCTAAACGCAAAGTAGACGCAAAATAGACGCAGTACAGCAATAGACGCACTTCTGTCCCTGAAAAGGGAGGGGGGAGAGTGACGAAGTGTGTGCGTGGAGGTTGAGCTACATGAGGGTGAGATAAAGCAGAATTGTGACAACTGGGAAATCCTTCAGTGTACTCCTAGCATGAAGTGAGTCAGCCATTTGGAGGGTGGAAGGCTGACTAAGTGTTTACCGGAGGGGTGGATGGAAGGAGGGTCAGACCGAGAACGAGCAAGAAGGACAAGTGGGAGCGGAGACAAAGTATGATGTGGAGAGGCGAGGCTGACTGAGAGAGAGAGAGAGAGAGAGAGAGAGAGAGAGAGAGAACAGTAGCCTAGAATAACAAACAAACACAGCGACAGACACCATGAAAAAATTATAGCCATCAAAATTCCCACGGCCTTCCATCCACTCATCAGATGTGGGTGGAGAAACGAACCCACTAATTGCATGTGAGAAAGGAAAAGGTGTGTTTATTCAGGTGACTCTTTACACGTCATTCATCACGGCGTCATTCACTTCGGAAGGATGAATGACACAATGGGTGGCTGTCTGAGTGGCTTTTAAGAATACGCAACACTTTTCCAGAGGCGATTTATTCTGCATGGTGAAGGAGAGAAAGGTGTCATGATGATTTGAGAGACAGGTAAATAATGGCTGTTTTTCTTACCTAATTTGCGTATCAGAAGGCTAGCGTCTTACGAAATACTTAGAAATTAATCTTACGAGTGTCTAAGGAGGCGTGGAAAGGATTATTTTAGGCGTCAGAGATTTAAAAAAAAAAAAAAAAAAAAAGAATCCTGCATACGAAAGGAGACGAAAATTAAGACAGAACGAGTTATTTCAAAAAAAAAAAAAAAAGAAAAAGAAATTCATGTGGGTAGGTCACGTCCCTCTTAAAAAAAAAAAAAAAATAGCAGATGGAAAACCAGACTGACTCGAGATGGAGAGAGAGGATGAGGATGACAGGGTGCAAAACAGAGAGGTGAAATTGGGAGTTTTATGCTTGGACTGGATGGAACAGGCTAACATCTAACATGGCAGGGTTAAGGAAGATAAGAGGATGATCCAAGAGGTCAAAGGTGAGAAAGATAAGAGGTACAGAGGTCAGAGGTGAGAAAGATAAGAGGGGCATAGGTCAGAGGTGAGAAAGATTAGAGGGGCATAGGTCAGAGGTGAGAATGATAAGAGGGGCATAGGTCAGAGGTGAGAAAGATAAGAGGGGCATAGGTCAGAGGTGAGAAAGATAAGAGGAGCATAGGTCAGAGGTAAGAAAGATTAGAGGTACAGAGGTCAGAGGTGAGAAAGATTAGAGATACAGAGGTCAGAGGTGAGAAAGATAAGAGGGGCATAGGTCAGAGGTGAGAAAGATAAGAGGAGCATAGGTCAGAGGTGAGAAAGATAAGAGGAGCATAGGTCAGAGGTGGGAAAGACAGGAGAGATGTTTTTTCCTGTAGTGGATTGTCTTCGTTGATGACGATGATAACGAGGGTGGAAATACAAAGATGTTGACAATGACACTTTATTCAATCAAAAGACCAAAAAAAAAACAGCCTAATCATCCATATTTTTAATGCCATGAAGAAGGAACCCAAGGCCAGAAACCCACAAAATCGTTCCCTCCAAGAAGAAAAAAATAACTGAGATCTAAATTCTTCACCCAATTATGAATGAGCCGATGGAAAATATACACTTTTTTTTTTTTAAATTCATGAGAGACTAAATGTATAAATGAATAACCAATGCAAAGGGTGGCCACTTAATCCGGATTACTCAGGAGGTAAGTGGTAGGTCAAGTGGTAATCCGTGGAGTCGAAGGGGGATTAACCGTGATGACCGTGATGACCTGTAAATACGAACAGATATTAGTAGTAGTAGTAGTAGTAGCAGTAGTAGTAGTAGTAGTAGTAATAATAGTAGCAGTATTAGTAGTAGTAGTAGTAATAGTAGCAGTATTAGTAGTAGTTGTAGGAGTAGTAGTGCTAGCAGTAATCACAGTAGTAGCAGTAGTCGTAGTGGTAGTCGTAGTAGTATTAATGTTAGTCGTAGTAGTCGTAGTAGTAGTATTAGTAGTAGTAGAAGAAGAAGAAGAAGTAGTGGTAGTAGTAATAGTAATCGTAGTAGTGGCAGTAGTAGTAGTAGTAGTAGCAGTAGAAGATCAAGTTACAACAGACAAAAAGTGACTCAAAAAACAGAGAAGCAGCGGAAGGAAAAGGCAGAGACTTAACCCCCCCTCCAGAAAAGAAAACGGAAACAGAAAACCAGATAGAGGTAAACTACACGATTCACAAAACAATGAAAACCATCCAATTAAGTGCGCTGAACCCCTTTGACCACCAGGCTCCCTCTTAACAATATCTGGTACTCTTGACTCATAGTATGCAAAGGAGATTTATTTAAGCCTCCTTTAACTCCTTTACTATTGGGAGTTGAATCCAATAAAGACGTCTAGTATTAAGGTCAATAAAGTAGGCATCATCGTAGTGAAGGGCTTAATAAAATAAGCATCAATAAAGTTACTAAATTACTTCCCACTGACTTCTTCAAAATATCAACTTTTACGAAGAGGAAATTTCTGTTCTTTTCCTGTGTATTTCCCGTTGTCCAGGTGCAAGGCTATGACTCTATCTCCATTCACCAGCACTTCTTCGTGACTAGCAACATCTCCTAGTGTTAGTGGCTTGTTAGAACACAGTATTCAAATTAAGGAGAAGACAATTTTAGGCCGAGTTAAAATGAACAGGGTATAGTTATGTTACTGATAATTTCTTACCTCCTCCACCTCCCAGGCCGCCACCGAAGCCACCTGAAAACAAAGTAAAATTTTTAATATATATATAATTTCTTGCCAAAACTAATAAATACTATACTTTTCTTTAACTAATTCGTAGCAATAATTAAAACATGATATTCTATTCAAGACAAATAGCAGCAACAGTGTCTATAATAACGTGATAACAACCTCCATGATGTCCGCCACCTCCACCGAAGCCACCGCCGCCTCCGAAGCCTCCACCGTGGCTGCCGTGTCGGTGAGCCTCGGCAGCCACGTAGGTCGCCACCACCACCAACAACACCAACACCAACATTGCACGCCACTGTGGGAGAGAAGAGGGAGATTTTTACGTTTGTTTCATGGCATCTATACTCCGACCCACTCTAACTTGGTAACTAAGCCCCGCCCCCTTCCTAATAGTTGCCTTTGATTGGTTGTCGCCACTATCGACACCAGTATCAACACCACACGCCACCGTGAATGAGAAGAGGGAGATTTTAGGGTTTGTTTCACAGTATCAATACTCTGATCACTCTAACTTGGCAACTAAGCCCCGCCCCCTTCCTAATAGTTGCCTTTGATTGGTCGCCACCGCCAACAACACCAATATCAACACCAACATCGCACACCACTGTGAACGAGAAGAGGGAGGTTTGGGGGTTTGTTTCTCACTATCTGTACTCCGATCCACTCTAACTTGGTAACTAAGCCCCGCCTCCTTCCTAATAGGTTGCCTCTGATTGGTCGCCCCCGCCACCAGTAACACCAACACCGCACACCACCGTGGAGAAGGATTTAAATATTTTAGGGCCTATTTCTTGGTTTTCACACCCTTTATACAACTGTAGACGAGAAGTGTTAAGAGAAATAGTGCAGGAGAAGAAGCGTAGATTTTACAGCCACGGTTATTACATTCTGCGCGGCACTGTAAAGGAGGAGAAGAATTAAGATATTTTATGGCCAGTTTCACAGTTTTAAGAGAACTATTAAACGTACAAGTTCAGTGATATCGGTCAGACATTCACACGCTCTCCAGCCATTGGACGTAAAGGGGTAGTCACGTAAAACTGTAAATATTCATCTATCTTGTTCAATAAAATAGACTGCTCTAGTAAAGCTCTGAGTTTGCGGACGAGATGTAATTGAAGCAAGTTTTAAGAAGAACAAGATTTAGATTATTTTCTTATCGACCACAAGAACGTCTTTATGCATATATTTAATTGTTGTCAAACCTAATTTATCCCTCAGACTACAACAGGGAACGGTGGAAGTTACACTCAAGGTCCCTAAATCGGCTCTAGGTATGAACTAACTGAGGTTAAGAAGATATTGCCCTACCTGACTAGCTCGGAGCAAGTTTAACGCGGTCAGACCGATGGTGTATATTTTCGCTTGGTCCTGTGGCTTTCAGACCATTTTTTAAAACTCGACGAGGGACTGTTGGAACTAGAGGGGTTAGGGTTTGGCTTCTACAACCTCTTCAGTACGAGGGGGGCCTTCTCGAGAGGAGCAAAATCGTCTCGTGTTAGGGAGAATAATCTGCAGTGGAACGTCTTTCGGATCTAGCGTTTTAAGGGTCGGGATAAACGTAAATAGAAGTTTCAAATATTTAAGACTTTCAAACACCCAGACTCAGCTTACCATCCTTGCTGCTGTGAAGGGTAGACCGCCTGTGCCTTCAGATGCTCAATACCTGGCCTTATATATCGCACATCATTACGTCAGTGAACTCAGGTAAAAAAAAAAATGTACTTAAAGGGTGAGGATACTTGTGCAGAGGTCAAGATGGGACTTCCCGGGATTAGGTGGAGGGATGTGGAGGAAGGAGTGGAGAGAGGAGGAGGACATTGAAGTGGAGGGACGTGGAGGAAGGAGGGGAAATAGGAGGGAGACACTGAGGTGGAGAGACGTGGAGGAAGGAGGGGAAAGAGGAGGGAGATGCTGAGGTGGAGGGACGTGAGGGAATGAAGGGGAAAGAGGAGGGGGACACTGAGGTGGAGGGACATGGAGGAAGGAGAGGAGGAAGACATTGAGGTGGAGGGACGTAGATGCAGGAGGGGAAAGAGGAAGGGGACATTGAGGTGGAGGGAAGCGGAGGAAGGAGGGGAAAGAGGAGGGGGACATGGAGGTATTGTGCAGGGATGTGTGGCTAGAGGACTGGAGATGGTGGTGAAGCCTGTGTCTCTTAAAGCAATGATGATTATTAATGAAAATGAAGAAAGATGATAATAAAAGACCTTGGAGGCTTTTCAATCATGTCCACTATGAATAAACCCTTTGATTCGTCACTGAAAAATATACAAGCAGTGAATAAACTCAACCTCTTCAGCCCAACGACGTCCTTTATCATTTTCCTCAGCTTCACGGAGACATTTTGACCTGTGAGGGGGAGGGTAAAGCCTTCATAAACCCACTAAAGGATTTTTCGAAGTAAAGATAATTTCGGGGGGCCAATGACAAAATTTTTAAAACCTGGCAGAGTGGTAAACAGACTGAATCCCTTAAATCATGTGACTATTATTATTTATTTCTTTTATTTATTTATTTACTTTTTTATTTACTTTTGCTTTTGCGCTCTCCCAATTAATTTACCTCAATACTGAAAAATCTGTCCTATGGTGAAATGGAGAGAATATATTGCATGATACGTCATTGTAGTAGTAGTACTAGTAATGACGGATGTAATAATAATTTTAATAATAATAGTAATAATAATGATAGTAGTAGTAGTAGTAGTAGTAGTAGTAGCAGGCCCAGGTTCATCCCCAATGTGAACCCCGTGGACTGCAGGCTTAGGGTAATCTTCTGCAGTCTACCCTCCTCATTTTGGGGGGGATAGGGAGGTAGTTCAGGGACACTTGTATAACCAGGCAATTCAGCGACCTGTCCATATCAGCGCCATCGCACGAAGGCTTCCTCTCTACGCCACCTGAGCGAAGTGGTTAGGCAATAGGGGGTAAACCTCGACCTTGAGTCAATTTAATCAAGCGGTACAAGGAGGAACTTGAGGACCGGGCACCTGACGTGAGAGAGACAGATAGTAAACAAGGCGACCAATACTGGGAAAATAACTCCTGAAAAATAAAAACAATGAATTTCCCCACCGCCATCTTGAGTGTGTCCCGTCAACCTTGAAGAATGTTTGACCAGGTGATAAGGGGAAAAAGAATATTGATACCGTCTTTCCTTTAATCTCTACTCCTTCTACTACCTTCACGCGATGGCACTGATATTACTGGGCGGTGGAGCTACCTGGTTATACAAACGTCCCCCATCTCCCTCCAAAGCCCCCGAAAGGAGGATGTGCACAGCCTTCAATAATTCTTTCATAACAAGACATCTTTAACTTGTCTAAGATTTTCTCTAGTGCCAACAAAAGAAGATTCACGTCCGCGGAGTGAAAGGGCTCATTTTAATCTGATTTCGCCGATAATTTTTCTCTCTAGTGATACCTGCGCAAACTGTGTCAATTCTGAAGGAATATAAGTAGCGTAGAGATTCTTAAGAGGTGTGCTATTGTAATTAAGATCTTCAATTAAGGTGTGCCAGGTATAATGATGGTGTTGGATGTTCAGCTTCTATTTCCATTTGAGTGTGTGTGTGTGTGTGTGTGTGTGTGTGTGTGTGTGTGTGTGTGTGTGTGTGTGTAGAAGGATAGATAGACAGACAGACAGACAAATAGACAGATAGACACAGCATACATTAACTCCTTCATTCCAACAACCAACTTTTCACTCTCTTCTTCCAATCTCCAGACGATTTTCTTCACAAGCTTTTCCGACTTGGAGGGGTTAGTGTCAGCATTCACCAACCCCCTCGCAGCTACAGACCCTACCACAGCTGAGGGAAATCGTCTTGTGGCGCAGAATTTAACATGAAGATATATATGATTGAGATGAAGAAGGGTACACACAGATCATCGCATTTATTTTTGTATCTATCTGTCTATCTATCTATCTGTCTATTTATTCTTGCCTCTGTTGTAATTTCAGATAAAAATACACATGAATAAGAACTTGCTCTCCTAGTTAGTTTCTCCCCGACTCCTCCCGGTTCTCAGTAGCAACCCCTTGACTGTCCTCTGCCCTTCGGTGAGTTTGCCCAGGTGACTCGGCTAATTAGATGCTCACCTTGCCTCACCTGAAGTCACCTGCAGCCTCCTCTCCTCTCCCCCTCTTCCTTCCTTCCTTCCTTCCTTCTTCTTTCTTTCCTTGTTTTTTTCTCTCCTTCCTTCCTTCCTACTTTCCTCTGCCTTCTCTTTCCTTCCTTCTTTTCTTCCTTTCTCACCTGAAGTCACCAGCAGCCACCTCTCCTCTCCCCCTTTCTTCCTTCCTTCCTTCCTTCTTCCCTTCTTTCTTTCCTTCCTTTTTCTCTCTCCTTCCTTCCTTCCTACTTTCCTTTGCTTTCTCTTTCCTTCCTTCTTTTCTTCCTTCTGTTTTTTTTCTCTCATATTCTTCCTTCCTCCCTGATTTTCCTTCCTTTCTTCCTTCGTCTTCTCCTTCTCTTCCTTCCTCTCCTGCCCTCCTTCATTTCCTTGTTCAATTCCTTCTGAATTTTTTTTTTACTCATCTCTTCCTTCCTATGTTCCTTTTCCTTCCTTACTTCCTTCCTTTCTGTTTTTCTCTCTCTTTTCCTTCCTTCCTCTTCTCCCTTCCGTCTTTCCCTCCTTCCTCTTATCCTCATCTCTCTCTCTCTCTCTCTCTCTCTCTCTCTCTCTCTCTCTTCCTCCATCTCCTCTTCACCCTGCCACCCACTCAAGTCCTGTTCTCCCTCCCTCTCTCCCTTTTTTAACCTCTCCCTTTTCCTCCCTCATCAGGTAATTCCCCTCCCTCTCCCTTTATCCTATTCTCCCTTTTTTTTCTTTTCATTTTCTTTTTCCATTTTCTTCTGATGACGTCACGGCCAGCAGGGTATATAAGGACACCCTCAGAGCAAACCCTGGGCAGAGGAACCGGTCTCACTCAGGAGGAAGGATGGTGAGTTCTTCTTGTTGCTTAGCCCAGGTCTGTTTGGCGAGCAGACCCATCAACCACAGGTAAGTAATTGCATCTACAGGTATAAGTAAAGGATATACACCGTGTAGGTCTTTGCTTAAAACACACACACACACACAAATCCGACGTCATATGATTTTTTTTACGTTTGCCTCTGAAGCACAAAGGCCTTACTCCCACTCTCCCTGCCACACCCACGCCCACACCCGCAAACTGAGCCGTCTCCTCAACACAAAACCTATCGCCAGGTGAGTTTGTAGTGGAGAGCAATTTACCTATCAGTCTGTCTATTGATCATCCTCTATCTATCTATCTATCTATCTATCTATCTATAGCCAGACGCCCTTAATCCCGTAAGAAGGGGTGGCCACAAACAAATCGCCTCCATTTTACCCTGTCCCCCGCCATTTCGCTGCCCTTCCCCCAGCTCACACTTCTCTCACCCTGTGTCTTCTTCTCTTATGCAGCAGTGGCGCGGTCTTTTGGTCCTGGTGATGGTGGCGGTGCTGGCGACCTACGGGGAGACCAAGGCGTGCTGCGGTCACGGGAGAGGTCACCTGGGTCACCATCACCATCACGGGGGGGGAAGTCACCGCGGCGGAGGCTTTGGCGGAGGTGGCGGATTCGGAGGCGGAGCTGGAGGTGAGGATGGGCAGACAAGAACACAAGAACACTGACAGAACACAGGGATAGGCAGAGAAGAACACTGAGAGAACACGAGAACACTGAGAGAACACAAGAACACTGAGAGAACACAAGAACACTGAGAGAACACAAGAACACTGAGAGAACACAGGGATAGGCAGAGAAGAACACTGAGAGAACTCGAGAACACTGAGAGAACACAAGAACACTGAGAGAACACAAGAACACTGAGAGAACACAAGAACACTGAGAGAACACAAGAACAGGCAGACAAGAACACTAGAACACTGAGAGAACACAAGAACACTGAGAGAACACAAGAACACTGAGAGAACACAAGAACAGGCAGACAAGAACACTAGAACACTGAGAGAACACAAGAACACTGAGAGAACACAAAAACAGGCAGACAAGAACACTAGAACACTGAGAGAACACAAGAACACTGAGAGAACACAAGAACACTGAGAGAACACAAAAACAGGCAGACAAGAACACTAGAACACTGAGAGAACACAAGAACACTGAGAGAACACAAAAACAGGCAGACAAGAACACTAGAACACTGAGAGAACACAAGAACACTGAGAGAACACAAGAACAGGCAGACAAGAACACTAGATCATTTTTCATCCTTTTGCAGCTTATAATGTGGCTCTACACCCTTTCCGTAGCACTTCTTCGTGACTAGCATCATATTGTAGTGTTAATCTGTTGTTATAGGCTAGCATTTGTGAAGGAGGAAGGGTAGTTTTAGGTCATGTTAAAGTGAACAGGGTATAGTGGATGGGGTTCGGTGCTTACATAATGCTACTCAGGGGCGTATGACTGGTAACCCTTTCCCTAAATGCACATACTCAATAGCCTAGCCCCGGACCCCTACCCTCTTGAAGGATAGATAAACAAATAGAGAAAGAAAATAAGTAAAGAAAGAAATTAAATAAAAAAAATATATAAAATGCTTGAAATAAAATCGATAAAAAATAAATTAATTAATTAATAAATAAAATGCTTAAAATAAAATAGATAAAAAATAAAGCACTTAGAATAGATAAAATAATTAAATAAAATACTTGAAATAAATAAATATAAATGAATAAATAAAATGTGTCAAATAAAATAAAGATAAATAGATTAAATAAATGAAATAAAAATACCTGTAAATGAATAAACATCAAAGCCATCTCCACTAACCCCATTTTCCTTTATCAATTCCAGGTGGCTTTGGAGGTGGCTTGGGCGGTGGCGGAGGTAAGCCCTAATTAAGCCCAGGTAAAGGTAACATCCAACACCTCTACCTGCCAGATCTAATTAGCCTGCATCCCATATCCTAGAGTGCAGTTAGCAAAGGTATAATAATTGTCAGGTGTGCTCTATCATCAAATGGCTTAGAAATGATAGGAAAATATTGTAGGCTTGTTCACCTGTGCAGTCAGTTTTGCAATTAAGGTCCCTAATTACAGGTGTGGATATGATTCACCTGTGCAATTTGTGAGAAAGAGAATTCCACTCAGTCTAATGTATTTTAATTTTCACAGGATGGGGGAAATAAAGACCAGAATAAAGACTACATCAGCTACGGACAACACCGCCCACCACCCACCCACCCAACCCACCCCCGCCCACCCGCCCACTCCAGTCTGTTCTCTGTTCTCTCTCGTCTTTGTTCTTCCCTCTTGTTCTTCACAGAGAGAATTATTGATACTGTGAAATTTCCTCTCATGATTATTTTTTTGTGAATAAATAGCACTTCTTCTGATTGCTGTTTTGTTGCACACCTGTTTATAGAAGAGAGGGGGTGTAAGTTGGGGGGAGGACAGCGAAATGGCAGGGGACAGGACGACGTGGTGGCGATTTGTTTGTGGCCACCTCTTACGGGATTAAGGCATATGGTTATAAATAGATAGATAGATAAATAGATAGATGGATTGACTGACAGAGAGTTTATAGAAGTAAAGAAGCGAAGGCAACGTTTTGATTTATAAGTTAGAGAAAGATGAGAATTTCCTGATTATGAAAAAGAGATGGGATTACGCAAAATGAATAAGAAAAATAAATAAATACTGACTCTCTCTCTCTCTCTCTCTCTCTCTCTCTCTCTCTCTCTCTCTCTCTCTCTCTCTCTCTCATCTTTTCTACAGGACAACTGCCGTACAAGACACACTCTATCCACCTCCACCACCTCAATCAACTGTACTTCCTCTCTAACCACCTCCATCTCTGTTCAGCTGAGACTGGATTACAGGAGCCTGAGAGTGTTAATACAGGCCTAAAATCCACCCTTCCACTCCTCCACCAACACAATCACATCCACTTCTTCTCAGTTCCACTCCACTTCTTCCCTCCCCGTCTTACCCAATGCAATTAACAGATCATGACGTCATTTTTTTCAGTGTGCATACCATGACGTCACGAGCTGCTGGGGGTATATAAGGGCCGTCTGGTTAGTAGTGGTCATCAGTCATCTGTCATCAGCTGCACTGGAATCATGGTAATTTGACAGCAAAATGAACTGTTTGAAATATTATTGTGGGGATGTTAGTTTTGGTTGACTCTTTCTCTCTCTCTCTCTCTCTCTAAACCACTTCATCCTTGGGTTTTTATGGGAAAATTCGCACAAATATTTACACATGATTCTCCCATTAGTATTTTCTTTCCCATGATCCATTAAACAGACATTAACACAGACAGGCAGGGCAATATCACGACCTTCCCCAACTTCTGGTGTGGGGGTAAATACACCTAACCTTCCCCCGCGTCAGGGTTGAGGGGAAATACCGCTTAAACTGCGAATCTGGCACACTTTCACACCCAGCCGTGCATCTCTCCATAAACAAAACGTCTCACTGTAAATCACTTAATCCTTTCGGCACGATTACCTGTTCCTTTAAGAGCATCTCATCCACCTGTTTAAAACGTGGACAGAAATGTTACCTAAAGCATATAGATGAAAAATATAACCATACACAATCACAAACGCTTACAGGGGATTTAAACGTCTCATATACTCTCAAATTCGAAACAGAAAGAGTTGCAACACTTTTTTGGATCAACTAAATGCCTCGTCCATTCTTTCAAAACAGAGAGAAATAATTTACTCTTTTTTTTCCCATAAACTAAGCTCCTCATCCACTCTTTCAAAATGGACAGAAATTATTTAGATCCATTTTCCATCAGCTCTACTATATGTCTCTCCTTCACCCCCGTCAGAATCGCCTGGTGGTGGTGGTATCGGCCCTGTGTCTGTTTGTGGCCTTCGCTCACGCCGGGCGCATAAAGGGCGGTTGTTGCGGCGGTGGCGGTGGCGGTGGATATGGCGGTGAGATATTTTAGCGAGAGGGAATTTTAGCTGGGTTTAATTTTAGTGAGAAGGTAATTTAATGGGAAGATAGAGTAGGGATGATGGTGGCGTTGGTGGTGGATATGGCGGTGAGTTATTTTAGCGAGAGAGAGAATTTTAGCCGTGATTTATGTTAGCGGGAAGGTACTCCAATAGGAAGATGGATAGGGATGATGATGATGATGATGATGATGATGATGATGATGATAATGATGATGATGATGATGATGATAATGACTTAATTACATGTCATTACAGAGAGACTGATATTTCACAAGACTCTATTTTAGCCAGCGAGGGTTTTCGTGGGAAGTTGGGGGTCAGGATAACTATAATGGTGATAATTTTATAAAGAGGAACTATACAGAAAAATTACGGTAGTTTAGCGAGATGGATATTAGGGAGAAATTACTTAAGTTAGAGGGCATTATAGTTACTTAAGAAAAAAGTATAGCAGCTAGGAGTTACTTTAGTGTGCTTGTTCTTGAATGGTGTGAGACTTTACTGAGGGATTATTATTTTCTTTACCAGTTTGTTATTTTATCTCTGAAGTACTTTAGTGGAAGAAATGTGTCTGGTAAGTTGCACATTTGTGATTACATGTTTTAACAATGAATTACATGTGAAATATAATACTTTACTGTGTCACTAGATTTTGAGTAAAGTGTTTTGAGTTTCTTCACAAATGGGTCACAAGTTTCTATAATTTTGTCATTTTTTTTCAGTGGAATTACTAACTTTTTTACTATTTTTTTTATTTTCTTTAAGTATCCTCTGTGAGTAAAATTTATTAACTTTACCAGGATTCTTTATTTTCTTTGTTTTTTTATTTGGAGAAGCAAATCAGCCACAATAATAATTCTAACATTATTATATTTACTTAGGTGGAGGAGGCCATGGAGGAGGAGGTGGAGGATTTGGAGGTGGTGGATACGGTGGAGGAGGTGGAGGATTTGGAGGAGGAGGACACGGTGGAGGAGGTGGAGGATATGGAGGAGGAGGGCACGGAGGTGGAGGTGGAGGCTACGGAGGTGGAGGTGGAGGCTACGGTGGTGGAGGCTTCGGAGGCGGCCATGGCGGTGGAGGTGGAGGATTCGGAGGAGGTGGCTACGGTGGTGGAGGTCACGGTGGAGGTGGTTATGGCGGTGGAGGCGGTGGATTCGGAGGCGGCCATGGTGGAGGTGGCGGTGGCGGCTTCGGTGGAGGAAAGGGTGGAGGTAAGTGAACTCTGGTGAATGTAGGTGGACTCTGATAGAGAAAGCGGTGGAACTAGGTGGACTGTGGTGGATGTAGGTGGACTGTGGTGGAGGAAAGGGTGGAGGTAAGTGGACTCTGGTGGATGGAAATGGACTGTGGTGGAGAAAAGGGTGGAGGTAGGTGGACTCTGGTGGATGTAAGTGGACTGTGGTGGAGGAAAGGGTGGAGGTAAGTGGACTCAGGTGGAGGAAAGAGTGGAGATAAGTGGACTGTGCTGCTATGATCCACTAGAGGTAGATTATTCCTTCACTATACTCCTCTTAATCTAACTTGGCCTAAAAATGTCATCTCTCTGTCTTGAATCCTGTAAGAGATTAACACTAGAATATGGTTCTAGTCACGAAGAAGTGCCATGGAAAGGACGCAGAGCCGTAGTATTGTCTTTTTCTGTCACTCACCAATAATCTTCGACATTACATTTCTTTATTATTATTATTATTATTATTACTATTATCATTATTACAGACACAAATATTGACATCATTTATATTTACATTATTATTATCATTACTATTACTATTACTGTATTATTACTATTATTATTATTATTATTATTATTATTATTATAGTCTTACCCATTCTAAACTCTCCTTAACTTCCAGGCTACGGCAAATAAGCTCCAGGGGAAGCCGGGAGAGCCACCTGTACGCCAGTGTTACCTGCATCCAAAATAAATGACTTGAACTGTACCCTCTTGTATTATTGATGTCTCCTGCTTCTGTCTATAATTCTCTGGTCACCTCTCTCTCTCTCTCTCTCTCTCTCTCTCTCTCTCTCTCTCTCTCTCTCTCTCTCACTCACTCTCTCTCTCTCTCTCTCTCTCTCTCTCTGGATGCAAGAATACATGAATTTTATTGGCAACAGTGGAGGTATGCATTCTCTGAGGCTATAAAACAGGGCAGACTAAATCCGTAGAATTTGTTGACCGTGTGAGACCGTAAAAGTATCTGTCTAGTAGGAAAGAGGAATCACATCAATCAGTCATATATTTTACTGGTGTTGGTGGAGGTATGCATTCTCTGACGTTTGCTATAGTCGGCCTTGCGCCCGCAAGCGCCTGTGGTGTGGCTCGCACCTGTTTACAATGGTGCCACGTTTCCTCAACTTGCGATGTGAAACGGAAGCTATTTATGTACAAGGCATCACAAATTCGATAAATTCAGATGAATAAAACTTACACTTGTGTATTTTGATGGATGAATCAACAGTAATCTAATTATGCATAAAATATTTATACAGTAACACAGAAACATGGCATACATATTGTACAGTGTTGCTAAAAGAAATAGCAGTCACTTTTAATGTTTTTTAGCGTAGTTTTAGGGTGGGTAATAATATTACAGTTATGGATATAAGAGAATGAGCCTGAAAAAAGAAGAAATATGCCAATATCCAAAGTAAAAGAAATAATTCATATAATTCTTGTGAGTGGCAATACTTACACATCCATCTGGCCTAAAATAAATGTCCCAAGGGAGAATGAGGAGATTCAATGTCCCAAGAGAGAGAGAGAGAGAGAGAGAGGGAGAGAGAGAGAGGCATGCATTGAATGCATTGTCGGCATCACTTAATATAACAAAACCAAATTAACAAATGAAAGCACAATTATAAATAACTTATAAAAGAATCAAAAGTACTCAGGGTGGCTCACATTTCCCGCCATGTGGTAGGTGAATCCAGCCCCCACTTCCCCTTCCCTCCCTTCTTAATCCCTCCTGGGTGTCTCAGGTCAAATCCCCCTTCACACTTCCCCTCCCCCTTGGACCACCACCCCAACAAACCCACATCCACACTCCCACCCACACCTACACCCACACCCCACTACGTCGGGGTGTATGAATCAGTAACGTAACAAACCTCTCAGCAGACAGTAACTTTGACACTCCATCTACTACTAAATATAACAAAACCAAATTAACAGATGAAAGCACAATTATAAATAACTTATAAAAGAATCAAAAGTACTCAGGGTGGCTCACATTTCCCGCCAGGAGAGAGAGAGAGAGAGAGAGAGAGAGAGATAACGGTATAGAAAACGTGGCAACACTGTACACAGGTGCGGACCACACCACAGCCGCAAACGTGCGCGAGTCCTACTATAGTTTTGTATATTTTATTAGCACTGTCTCCCGCTGTCTGTTATTCCTGCTGCCTACGATCTCCAGTCTTTCAAACGCAGTGTGTCCAGGCATCTCGAAATGAATGGATCTTGTGGCTCACTGTTGTTGTTTTTTTTTTCTTGGAGGGAGTAATTTGCAAACTCCTGGCCTTTGGTTCCTTCTTCTTTGCTTAAAAAAAAAGAAAGAAAGAAAAACAGTAGCAAAAATTAGCAATGGATGGTCAGAGGGGAGGGGCAGCACACCTACTCCCCTCAAGGACAGGTGTAGCACTGAGGCAGGGTGCTTGTGTTTCCCGGAAGTTCTCAGGTAGCCCAGGAAGACGTGCCAGATGCCACCAACTATCCTAATAGCACGGAAAACAAGAGGTCAATAATCCACGTTAATCCTGTAATCCACGTTAATCCCGGCAGGTGTCACTGAACGAACAGGTAGACACCCTAACCTATCATGGTGATTGGGGGATTAATTGACGCCACAAACAGCAATTACAGTGATTTCTTACTCACACTAAAATTGGTTGCATTATTATTGACTCCCCGCGAACAACTACCTCCACTTGACATACTGTTTTCTTTTTAATCTGTATCACTCTTCTTGCCCAAAATGTCTTCTTAGATCGTTTTAAGGAAAGTTATTTAAAGGTTTGAGTGTTGCTGAGAGATATGCGGTACATTGTAAGGGTGATTTTCTTTTCACTTTTGCTTACCTTCTTGTGTGTGTGTGTGTGTGTGTGTGTGTGTGTGTGTGTGTGTGTGTGTGTGTGTGTGTGTGTGTGTGTGTGTGTGTGTGTGTGTGTGTGTGCCGGATAGAGCTGACCAAGAGACAACGATGGCATTTTCAGATTATACCAAGAACCTTCAACCTCAATTTAATTTTTTATCTTCATGACTGTGAATATATATATATATTTTTTTTTGGAGGGGGGGATGAGGGGGCTGGGGTTTGGGCTCTTTCCCTTCCCCTAAACCCCTGCCAAATATCATCTACATATCAGCACTGCAACTTGAAAATTATGATCGTGAAAAAATGACAGACAGATGAATAGACAGACATTGTGAATCATTACACGGATCTGTCACCCTCTGTCTGTATTTCCTACTGTCTACGATCTCCAGTCTTTCAAACGCAGTGTGTCCAGACATCTCGAATTGAACGGATCTTGAATTTGGCTCTCTGTTATCTTTGTTTTTTCTTGGGGGAGACAATATTCCGGCTCCTGGCCTTTGGTTCCTTCTTCCTTGCATAAAAATAAATAAATAAATAAATAAATAAATCAGTGTTCATGGTTGGGTATGGTGAGGCCAGGTGGATGCCCAACACCTCACCTGACTCACTCACTATTTCACAACACCACCATGACGGGATAAAAAGTCCTCAGGGAAGAAAACAATGCCATGCCTCAACTCTGGCCTTGACCTCGCATCGATCTACACCCAGGTCAAATCACTTAGACCTTTGCATCGTCCTCCGCTAACTCCAAAGGGATGACCACATTTCAATACTCTAGACAGGAATACATAAAACTGCCCTGCGAATGTATCTAGTGGATGTGGACTGACCCTTAACTAAGCGTACGTACAGTCAGCGTCAAATGTCATGTCCCCACTGTCGCTTTTCATTCCATGGGCTTTGATAATTAAATCCCTGAATCACCAGCGACTGATATCGATAAATTGATACCGCTACAGGCCAAAGTAATCAGTGCCGGTTGTTACGGATTCACCACGCGGACTTTCAAATTCCATGGAGAGAGAAGTACTACGGGTGACAGGACTTTTGACGGCGATTGTACATAAGAGCACAAAGCACATCAATCATGGACCTTTATAAGCATGTCTTGATTAACGGAAGCCCCACCCACTCTCCTGACGATCTTTAATTACTGTATCCCAACAACTATAAGGATTCCAGTCTCAAGAAAAAGGGTTCAAAACAAAGACAACAGCAAAGGTAACAGAATCACCTTGAGTCCCCAACGCGTACTGATAGTTTCTTTTTTTTCTTTCTTTCTTTCTTTCACTATAATCTGTAAGTTTCCACCAGCATGAACAAAACATTACAACATAGTGTATAAAGGTAATGTGACTGACAACAACTACTTAATATTTCCAAGAGAACATCAAAAGTGCCAGTGACTCAGCTTATTGCAGCTTCTCAAGAAAGGAAATAACACCTTCAAGTCAGACTGTCCTCCATAACAAAGAAATCTGTCAAGGACTATAGTCCGTAACAAAAAATAATAATAATAATGCATGCAAAAAAGGGTGCCTGAACTTTTACATAACGCTACAAGGACCCTGAGTCAGCGTGGCATGACAGCCAAAATTACTGACAGGATCTTTAGCCTCAAATCATATGACTTGGCTGTGCTGTCAGACCTCGCCATAACGATGTAGTTCCGGTTATGTTGTGGGTATAAATGTGGTGGTGTGGTGGTGTGGTCATCAGTGGAGTGTCAGCAGCGCTACAGTCAACATGGTAACTCACACAACCTTCCTTATGACACCAACACCACTTGGTGTGCATTGTTGGTCTCCTTCTCTTGTCATAACTATTGGTGTGGTGTACTGGTGCTGCTGTAACACAGCAACAAACTGCAGCACATGTACAGCACCAACACTGGTGCTGCTCTAACACAAACTGCTGCACATGTACAGCACCAACACTGGTGCTGCTCTAACACAAACTGCAGCACAATGTACAGCACCAACACTGGTGCTGCTGTAACACAGCAACAAACTGCAGCACAGTGTACAGCACCAACACTGGTGCTGCTCTAACACAAACTGCAGCACAATGTACAGCACCAACACTGGTGCTGCTCTAACACAAACTGCAGCACAGTGTACAGCACCAACACTGGTGCTGCTGTAACACAGCAACAAACTGCAGCACAGTGTACAGCACCAACACTGGTGCTGCTCTAACACAAACTGCAGCATATGTACGGCACCAACACTGGTGCTGCTCTAACACAAACTGCAGCACATGTACAGCACCAACACTGGTGCTGCTCTAACACAAACTGCAGCACATGTACAGCACCAACACTGCTGCTGCTCTAACACAAACTGCAGCACATGCACGGCACCAACACTGGTGCTGCTCTAACACAAACTGCAGCACATGTACAGCACAACATCGTTTCCCTCAGAACCGTGTGGTGTTCGCCGTGTTCGCCCTCATCCTCCTCATCGCCGGCGTGGCCCAAGCCGGCTTTAAAGGTGGCTTTGGCGGAGGTGGCTTTGGAGGAGGTGGCTTTGGCGGCGGTGGTGGATACGGACGCGGTGGTGGTGGTGGTGGTGGTGGTGGATTTGGTGGAGGTCGCAGAGGTTAGAGCTTTTATTTATTTATTTATTTATTTATTTATTTATCTATCTTGGGGGGAGAAGAAGGTTGATGAAATGTGATATTTTGCTATTAAGTTTTATTATTATTTTTTTTTTTTTAGTTCTTCAAGGTCTATAGTGAACGCTCGGCAGATTCTTTAGCCGAAAATTCTCTTGCTCTAACGTGACAATGAAATATTAACACATAAACTTGGTGGAAAAGTTGTTGCTCTGATGAATATTATCCCTCTTTATCTTTATATAGTAATAACATGTTTTTTCTTTCCACAGGTGGCGGTGGATATGGTGAGTTGTCCACAGATAACTACAATTTTCACTTTGGTATCTAGACATAGAGTAACGTTTGAAATTATGACAGCACGTGGATAGACACAAAAATACAGTACTCAGTTTTTCATATTATCTATTGCACCAGGTTTTTCTAATGAGTTGTTTATTGATTTGTGGAGAATTAACAAGTATCATACAGGTAATTATGCCGTATCATTCTGTTCTTGTGATTATCGTTCTTTTCAGTTTAGGACCAAGTATTATACATTATGCTCATTCCTTGCATATATGTCCACCTTTCAGTCAGTACGTGTTGCACCTTAGAGTAATACCTGTACCATCCATTCCTCGGATGACGAATCGTGAACCACTTATCTAACTTCAATTTTACATTCATTTATATTTAGTAAGATTTTAAGCATCTGATATTCTCCTCTCGCCTCAGCAATATCGTACTCACCTAGCTTATTAATACTACACATTTACCTTTACTGAAAATGTTAATATATCTTTACTTTCCAGGCTACGGCAAGTAAGATCCAGCAGTTCCTTGGAGAGACATCTGTACTGCACCAGTAAAAAAGAAAAAAAAGAAACTAGAATGGCACTCAGTAGAGCGTATACCTCCGCCAACGTCCTATCTCGCAATGTTACAGAAAGTGAAAAAAAAAATAATAATCCTGGATCCGCACCTTTATCCGGATTCGCACCAAAATTTAATAGAATGTATTCTGGGCCAAGGCCCATTCTTCTAGCAAATTTCGTGGAAATCCGTCCAGTAGTTTTTGTGTAATCTTGCTCACAAACCAACCAACAAACAAACAAACGGTCAGGGGTGAAAACATAACCTCCTTGGCGGAGGTAATAAATCTAAAAAACTGTAGTCTGTTGTATTATTTTGAGTCCCTACCACTGTCTGCCATTCCCCTAAAAAAAAAAAAAAAAAAAAAAAAAAAAAAAATAATCAGTGTGTGAGGACGGGGGATGACAAGTGCATGAAGGTGAGAGGTGTGAACGCTGGGGGTGGGGTTGCGAGATGCACACCGAGAAAGACCTGGGACGAGGTCAAAGAGTGTGACCTCACGGATAAGGGACTGAATAGAGAGGCTGCCAGAGATCAAGCAGCATGGAGAGCCACCATTAGCTGACCAAGGCCGGCGGAAAAAGAAGACCTCGGACGAAGTCAACGAGTGTGACCTCACGGATAAGGGAGTGAATAGAGAGGCTGTCAGAGATCAAGCAGCATGAACAGCCGCCATTAGCTGACCAAGGCCGAGGCATGGAACCGCGTTGGAGCCTTTAAAAACGGACTGAAACGAAACCAAACGAATCACAGTCTGAGTACAAGAGGATGTAATATACTCTTGTGGACTGACAGAAAGAAATCAAGACTGTAAAATATTAAATAAGGGTATGGTGGAGAGATTTACAAAGTGCATGGCCAGGAAAACATTATGGCGACTTGATACCTTAGTGTTCTGTGTTGTGGAGAATTGACTCGCCTTCCTATATAGCCCGGTAATTGTTTGTTTCCCTTGTAATAACGTACTGCATAGATGAACAGACGAAAAACCCTTCACATCAGCGTCATCCATTTTACACTTTCATTCACCATATCACTCTTACACCAACAACTTAAGCTTACATAATTCTGTGGGTCCTACGTATATAACATGAATGCTAAATAAACATCTTAGTGTAATAAACTGTATTTTAATCGGCATTTTAAGTTAAAAGAAAATGTGATGGACATTTCTGCTTCTGGCACGAGGACACGAACTTTTTTTTAATGCAAGGAAGAAGGAACCAAAGATCAGACGCCTGTAAGATTATTCCCGGCAAAACAATAACAGTATAACACAGCGCCATATTCAAACTGCCTATGCAAGGTGGGTACAGCTGAATCACACCCTTCTCAGCTGCTGGTGGTGATGTTAAAAGCACCAGGTGGAGAGTGGGGCAGGTACAAGATGATGAGGCTGTTATCTCCCCCACCTCCCCACCCGCATCCTTCACAGGCGCTTGGGGCACCACACACACACACACACACACACACACACACACACACACATGATACCGAACAACTCACTACATGCCAAAACAAGCAGACACTAGCCAGCTGCCTCACAATAAAACACCCTCTCGTTAGTCATCATCATCATACAGCTGGTCACAGATGCACATGGAAGAGCATCAATGTTCAGCAGAGGACTAGCGTTTGGTACAATTAACAACCCTGACATAATGACCTATTTGTTGGTGGCACTGACATCAATGAGCGCAAGTGTTAAATATTAGTTAAAATGACCGGGTAATTGAGATAGATAAACGTTGGAAATTGTTGTTACGTCTTCCTATTCTCCCATCTTCCCTGTCATTTCTTATTGCTTTTCTTTCTTTTACAGGTGGCTTTACATTGAGTGACATTCCAAATGGTTTCCTGTAAGCCAAGAAACCATTTACAACGCTGGGTGGTAACCATATAACCGAACCGTACGTGCTCCCTACGTGCCAACAAGTGAGCTGGTGAAGGGTTAGTGCCCCTCCCCATAAAACAAATAACTCAGAGTCAAATGGCCACCCCTTACGGGATTATGGCGTCTGGCAATAGACAGACAGATAGATATACCTTCACACTCGCACTGTCCCAGGTACATGAGTGGCCAAATGCACGTGTCAGTTCCTCTTCTGCACATACCTAGTAGGATTACACTGCTATTTTATATTTTGCTATCACAGACCAATATCAAAGAAAATACGCAGAAACAGACAATCTCAATACCTAACATTTCGGTGTCACTAACTGCACCAACTGTATGAACTCAGAATCTCAAATAATTCTTAGGCTATCTGTTAACTTGAATGCTTTTAGTGCAACCCAGCTCTTTCACTCTATATTAATTACATTCCCTTCCGCTGTCGACATTTACACTTTCCATCTACCTGTATATCACGTCAATAAAGGAGTAGTACACCATGCAGGAACATCTTTACTGTGAGCCTCCTCTTTCATCAACACCGAAGGGATGGCTACATTTCTGCCCCCTTTTACTAAAATGTATTAAGTAGCACACCAAATGTTCCTAAGGATGTGGGCCGAAAAACCATGAACTCTGAAGAGATAGCCACAAGTTGGACCTCTCTTCTATGGTGTTATGTTACACAGCAACTGTTACAGAGGATGTGCAGCGTCCCTCATCCAGCTCCACAAACACCACAAAAGGCATCACGGATCTTGAATTAGGCTCTCTGTCATCTTTCATTTTCTTGGAGGGAAAAATTCTGCGGTCTCCTGGCCTTTGGTTCCTTCTTCCTTGCACTAAAAAAAAAAAAAATCTGACCTGTAGAAGCCTGTATTAACCCACATCACTAAGGACGCCTCCCCCGTCCGTCCTGACTCCTCTTATGGTGACAACGATGATAGGCCTCAAACACAGTGCATAGGCCTCCAAACACAGCGAATAGGCCTCCAAACAGTGCATAGGCCTCCAAACACAGTGCATAGGCCTCCAAACACGGTACATAGGCCTCCAAACACAGTGCATAGGCCTCAAACACGGTGCATAGGCCTCCAAACACAGTGCATAGGCCTCCAAACACAGTGCATAGGCCTCCAAACACAGTGCATAGGCCTCCAAACACAGTGCATAGGCCTCCAAACACAGTGCATAGGCCTCCAAACACAGACTCAGGGCACAAAGCAGAGACCAACGCAGTGGCCCTTTTAGTCCATAGGTTTCCACGCCATGGTTAAAATTATCCTCGGTGCATCAAATGAAATATGCGGTAAGAGCAAACTTCATACGTTTGGTGGCACTGACAACAATAGCACACCATTTCCAACAACACTGCAAAACTGTAAATAGCTCACATGCTCGCGATTTCTGAACAAAGCAAGCACTTCATTTCTGTCTAAAAGAGAGAGAGAGAGAGAGAGAGAGAGAAGAAAAAGAAAGAAAATTAATGTCACCTTAAACAAAAGTTCACCTGTACATATTAATTTCCAGATAACTAATAAACAGGTGAAATATTCAAATGGTTAACCCTAAACCTTTACCCTTCAGCGTAAAAAAATACAGAAAAATGTGCAACAATTATAATGTAATAAAAAGGGCCTTGAGTCAGGCCGGCATGACAGGCAAATTACTGGCAGGATCTTTCCCGTCAAATCATATGCCTTGGCTGTGACGTCAGACCTCGCCATAACGATGCAGTTGCGGTGGTGCTGTGGGTATAAATATGGTGGTGTGGTGGTGTGGTCATCAGTGGATTGTCAGCAGCGCTACAGTCAACATGGTAACTCACACAACCTTCCTTATGACACCAACACCACTTGGTGTGCATTGTTGGTCTCCTTCTCTTGTCATAACTATTGGTGTGGTGTACTGGTGCTGCTGTAACACAGCAACAAACTGCAGCACAGTGTACAGCACCAACACTGGTGCTGCTCTAACACAAACTGCAGCACAGTGTACAGCACCACCACTGGTGCTGCTCTAACACAAACTGCAGCACATGTACAGCACCAACACTGCTGCTGCTCTAACACAAACTGCGGCACATGTACAGCACCAACACTGCTGCTGCTCTAACACAAACTGCAGCACATGTACAGCACAACATCGTCTCCCTCAGAACCGTGTGCTGTTCGCCGTGTTCGCCCTCATCCTCCTCATCGCCGGTGTGGCCCAAGCCGGCTTTAAAGGTGGCTTTGGCGGAGGTGGCTCTGGAGGAGGTGGCTTTGGAGGAGGTGGCTTTGGCGGCGGTGGTGGATACGGACGCGGTGGTGGTGGTGGTGGTGGTGGATTTGGTGGAGGTCGCAGAGGTTAGAGCTGTTGTTTTGTCACTGATCGCATATCACATTTGGCTTTAAATAATTAGGCAAAAATAACGCCACATGTACGAGAAAAAAATAATAATTTCTTATAAACCAAATTCAATTATAAAAAATCACCAATTCTTTTTTAGTTCATCAAGGCCTGCATTTGACGTTCAACATTTTGAAACCTGTAATGTTCGTCTCGAGTCTCGAGGGTAAATAAAACATTAATACAAAAATATCTTCGAGAATAACAAGCAAGTGGTATGAACAACACCATTTTATTTCTGCTTTAGTAATTTCAAAATACCTTTCCTTCCCACAGGTGGCGGTGGATATGGAGGTGAGTTGGCCACAGATTTTCACCTGCATATTTTTTAAGACTATTTTTTACTGAATGACACCTGCTTAATAACCTTCACTATAATGTGTTCGTATTGCTCTGACCGAATTACCTTTTTCAATATATGATGAAAGTTTGACCTCTTCCCAAAAAAAGTATATTACATTTTTATTTCATTTTCTTCCTTATATTTATCAAAAAAGATCTTAGAGTTACCTAGTTTTTATTGCTACATTGTCACCTTTCCTGATAATATTAACTTTATTTTCCAGGCAAGTAAGGCCAAGAGGTCGCCAGAAGGGACAATTATGCTGTATCGCTTCCTTGGTCTAAATAAATCAAGCAAACTGTATTTTCTTGTATTATTTGCAGTTCCTACCATTCCCTGCCATTCCCTGCAAGATTTATTCCTTCTCCTCTCCCATTATGGTAGTACAGGATAAAATACAGTACCTTAGTGGACAACAATCAGTAACAATAATAATAGTAGTAGTAGCAGTAGTCAGGGAACAATGAACACACTAAAGACTTGGAAGGAAGGGGGAAAGGATGCAGATTTGAAAAATGCACCTTTAGGTTTTGATTTCATGTCGATATGACGAATTTCAAATGACATGGCGAAAAACTATTTTTTTTTTTTTTACATTTTTTTATTTACCTTTTTGGGCCTACAATCTTGGCCTTGGGCCAATTTGGCCCAAATTTTAATTAGGTGATCAGGTCATAGCCCATCATCCTTGTAATTTTAGTCAAAATTGCACCAGTAGTACTCTCGTAAAGTTATTAAAAGACACAAAGAGAAACAGACTGACAATCAAACAAACAAACAACCGACTGAAAACAATACCCGTCACCGAGCCCCTCCGGGGCGTAAACGGGAAATAAATAATTAAAAACAGTAATGTTTAACTATGTCTCTGGCTTAAATTATCTTGCTTTTGTTTTTTCTTGGAGAGAAAAATCTTGAGGGTTTCTGGCCTTTGGTTCCTTCTTCTTAAAAAGAAAATCCTAGCCTCCTTCAGCCAACCAACATCTTAGCGATATGAAGTTAAGATGAAGACAACTACTTAAAGAACACCACCACCGGATATCTTTACCTAAATGGACTGCATCAAGTGGATGGTGCATAAACCCCGCCACAAAACTCCTAATTCCATAAGCCATTTATTTTAACGCACCAGGGACCTTCTACACAGCAAGTACCATGTCAGCCTATACTCTCACTAAACGTAATTACTACGTCACTTATACTCTCACTAAAGGTAATTACTACGTCACTTATACTCTCACTAAAGGTAATTACTACGTCACTTACTTATACTCTCACTAAAGGTAATTACTACGTCACTTATACTCTCACCAAACGTAATTACTACGTCACTTATACTCTCACTAAAGGTAATTACTACGTCACTTATACTCTCAATAAAGGTAATTACTACGTCACTTATACTCTCACTGAAGGTAATTACTACGTCACTTACTTATACTCTCACTAAAGGTAATTACTACGTCACTTATACTCTCACCAAACGTAATTACTACGTCACTTATACTCTCACTAAAGGTAATTACTACGTCACTTATACTCTCAATAAAGGTAATTACTACGTCACTTATACTCTCACTGAAGGTAATTACTACGTCACTAATACTCTCACTAAAGGTAATAACTACGTCACTTACTTATACTCTCACTAAAGGTAATTACAATGCCACTTACTTATACTCTCACTAAAGGTAATTACTACGTCACTTATACTCTCACTAAAGGTAATTACTACGTCACTTATACTCTCACTAAATGTAATTACTACGTCACTTATACTCTCACTAAAGGTAATTACTACGTCACTTATACTCTCACTAAAGGTAATTACTACGTCACTTATACTCTCACTAAAGGTAATTACTACGTCACCTATACTCTCACTAAAGGTAATTACTACGTCACTTATTCTCTCACTAAAGGTAATTACTACGTCACTTATACTCTAACTAAACGTAATTACTACGTCACTTATACTCTCACTAAACGTAATTACTACGTCACTTATACTCTCACTAAAGGTAATTACTACGTCACTTATACTCTCACTAAACGTAATTACTACGTCACTTATACTCTCACTAAACGTAATTACTACGTCACTTATACTCTCACTAAACGTAATTACTACGTCACTTATACTCTCACTAAACGTAATTACTACGTCACTTATACTCTCACTAAACGTAATTACTACGTCACTAATACTCTCACTAAACGTAATTACTACGTCACTTATACTCTCATTAAACGTAATTACTACGTCACTTATACTCTCACTAAAGGTAATTACTACGTCACTTATACTCTCACTGAAGGTAATTACTACGTCACTTATACTCTCACTAAAGGTAATTACTACGTCATTTATACTGTCACTGAAGGTAATTACTACGTCACTTATACTCTCACTAAAGGTAATTACTACGTCACTTATACTCTCACTAAAGGTAATTACTACGTCACATATACTCTCACTAAAGGTAATTACTACGTCACTTATACTCTCACTGAAGGTAATTACTACGTCACTTATACTCTCACTGAAGGTAATTACTACGTCACTTATACTCTCACTAAAGGTAATTACTACGTCACTTACTTATACTCTCACTAAAGGTAATTACAATGCCACTTACTTATACTCTCACTAAAGGTAATTACTACGTCAATTACCTCTACGGTGAATTATCGCCACTTGGACAAACTGTTCACTTCTACAACGCTCTTGTACTAAGATGGCTTCTCAGGTGGGTTTGGAAGGTTATTTTACAGCCCAGAGACTTACTAATGGATTGAAAGCCTTTGAAAAACCCGTGCACACACACACACACACACACACACACACACACACACACACACACACACGCGTGTAAATAGATAGATAGATAGAGATAGACAGATAGATAGACAGACAGAGATATAAGTACAGAAGTATGTCTTGTTACGCGGTGCAGTATACACGGGGTACATACACGTGGCCATAAAAATTGTTTCTAAATATGCAAAAAACCTTCAGAGTTTAAATTCTGGTAAATTTGGTACAATTCTGTCCAACAGTTTCAACATAATCTTCTTAACAAACACAAACACAAGGACAAACCAGACCAACAAACACAAACACAGGGACAGACTAACGACCCCAAACACATCACCCCCTTGGCCTTCCACGCGCGGGTGTAAAAATCCTGCATCATTGGAGATAAAGCCCCATCTTGTTACACCTGAGCGTCTTAAATCAGCGGTAGACGCAGGTGAGCCTCAGGAAGCACAGGTAAACAAGGAACTAAATTAATCTTGTGTTCAGCAGGAATTAATCTAAATACTTTACACTCAACTGATCCTCAATTTTCACCCCCTTAATCCGACTCATTTTCATTTCCATTCGGCCACTGTCAGACGATTAGGTTCAGCTGACAGGAACCCTAATATGAAGAGGTTCGAACAAGGGTACATCCAGCCTCTCAAGCTTTAAAAGCCTCCCATAAGCTGGATAAAATCGTCTGGAGGTGACAAGTATAAATTAAAAGAAATGGGTCTCAGAAATAAACTAAAACAACAGGCCTGGCCCTGCTGTTACCCATGTAGGAGGCCAATTGGAAGTCGCCAGAGAGGATCGGGTTGATGTGTCTGTGTCTGGTGGTAGGTTTAATAATTTTGGCATGATTAATGGCACACACACACACACACACACACACACACACACACACACACAGACGCAGGTAGGCACAAAAATGAATCCTTAAATAAAATCCATTGCCGTTCTTATCCCCTTGGTGGACGGTCAAAGCATCTAGTGAAACAAAGTATTATTAAAAACCTGATTTCCTTTTCTTTAGTAACCATGGATACTGATATTTTGGAAAACATAAACGACACAAACATAAATATATTTCTTAAACTTCACGTATGATCAAAAAAAAAAAAAAATTGTATTCTTGAACGACTTTCCACATTACATTCGATTTTAATTTTTAGTTCCTCATTTTCTTGTTGTTAATATTTTGAACCGAGCACTTACACTATCCCAGCCGTGGCTCCTCCTGTATTAGTATTACAAGAATGTATGTATATGGAAAGACTGTCCTCTGATATATGGGAAGTTGTGAAATGAAAAGGAACAAACGAACCACCTAAAAGAAAGGAAACCAAAGTTGAAAACAGAAAAGAACGATAGAAAGAACGAAATAATGAAAGACAGAGAGAAAGACAGACACAGACAAAGACAGACACAGAGAAAAACGGACTGACAGACAGACAGAAAGACAAAAGGACAGAAAAATGAGAGAAACGAACGAAAAATGAAGGACGAAAAGAAAGAAACAGGATAGAGAAAATGTACAGCCTAAGCCATTACCTGCAGGGAGCCATGAAGCAGCAAGGAGATGACAGCAAGAAACTCAGCTCCTTGTGAGTCATACCGCCGCTGACCAAGATCGTCCCGTAACAGTGACAATATTTCGCTGCCGCAGACCTTGACAAAGCGCTGGTGTACCGGGTGTGGTGGGTATAAATGTGGTGGTGTGGTGGTGTGGTCATCAGTGGAGTGTCAGCAGTGCTACAGTCAACATGGTAACTCACACAACCTTCCTCATGACACCAACACCACTTGGTGTGCATTGTTGGTCTCCTTCTCTTGTCATAACTATTGGTGTGGTGAACTGGTGCTGCTGTAACACAGCAACAAACTGCAGCACAGTGTACAGCACCAACACTGGTGCTGCTCTAACACAAACTGCAGCACAGTGTACAGCATCAACACTGGTGCTGCTCTAACACAAACTGCAGCACATGTGCAGCACCAACACTGGTGCTGCTCTAACACAAACTGCACCACATGTAAAGTACCAACACTGCTGCTGCTCTAAAACAAACTGCAGCACATGTACAGCACAACATCGTCTCCCTCAGAACCGTGTGCTGTTCGCCGTGTTCGCCCTCATCCTCCTCATCGCCGGTGTGGCCCAAGCCGGCTTTAAAGGTGGCTTTGGCGGAGGTGGCTCTGGAGGAGGTGGCTTTGGAGGAGGTGGCTTTGGCGGCGGTGGTGGATACGGACGCGGTGGTGGTGGTGGTGGTGGTGGATTTGGTGGAGGTCGCAGAGGTTAGAGCTGTTGTTTTGTCACTGATCGCATATCACATTTCGCTTTAAATAATTAGGCAAATATAACGCCAGATGAAGGAGAAAAAAATAATAATTTCTTATAAACCAAATTCAATTCCAAAAAAATCACCAATTCTTTTTTAGTTCATCAAGGCCTGCATTTGACGTTGAACATTTTGAAGCCTGTAATGTTCGTCTTGAGGGCAAATAAAACATTAATACAAAAATATCTTCGAGAATAACAAGCAAGTGGTATGAACAACACCATTTTATTTCTGCTTTAGTAATTTCAAAATACCTTTCCTTCCCACAGGTGGCGGTGGATATGGAGGTGAGTTGGCCACAGATTTTCACCTGCATATTTTTTAAGACTATTTTTTACTGAATGACACCTGCTTAATAACCTTCACTATAATGTGTTCGTATTGCTCTGACCGAATTACCTTTTTCAATATATCCTGAAAGTTTGACCTCTTCCCAAAAAAAGTATATTACATTTCTATTTCATTTTCTTCCTTATATTTATCAACAAAGATCTTATAGTTACCTAGTTTTTATTGCTACATTGTCACCTTGACTGATAATATTAACTTTTATTTTCCAGGCAAGTAAGGCCAAGAGGTCGCCAGGAGGGACAATTATGCTGTATCGCTTCCTTGGTCTAAATAAATCAAGCAAACTGTATTTTCTTGTATTATTTGGAGTTCCTACCATTCCCTGCCATTCCCTGCAAGATTTATTCCTTTTCCTCTCCCATTATGGTGGTACACGATATCATAGAGTCCTATGGTGAACAACAATCTTTATTAATAATAATAATAGTTGTAGTAGTAGTAAGGTAACAATGAACACACTGAACACTTGGAAGGACACGAGGAAATTATGGCATGGTTTGTGGGTAACTTGGCACTTCAGCATATTATAAAGAACAGAGGCACGTCCACGCATACTTATACACCTTTGTTTCTTCCTTTTTTTTAATCAACGCATACCTTTACCTGACTGCCTAAATCCTGAAAAATCAATAAATCTCACCATCATCCACATTATACACCTGTACACTAATAAAGAAAGCGGTCTTTTTTTCAAACGTGGTCTTTGTTTGCAACCTTACTCTGTGATTTTTATCATTTTAATATTAAAGAGAAACAAACATTTATCAAGGCTAATTCTTTTTTACTCAATTACTGAATAAACATTTGGCTTCATGCTCGGAGACACTGACTAATCTTAGGTGGTAACTGGCAGCCTATGTAGCCTACTGTTAATAAACAAGAAGCGGTGCCAAGGCACAGCAAACCCGTCTCCGGCAGTCATTTTAGTGCTGACATAAACACAACAGGATATCTAATCAAAGTTGTCACATCAAATTTGAAGTAAACTGGGTGAAAATTGACGATTTTATGACCATTTGAAATTTTAGGCTCGACCCAACTGACACTGACCCCCCTACCGCTGACTGGAGGGTGACCCCCCTGATGTAATGAGGCATGTTATAGGATGCAGATTTGAAAGATGCATCTTTAGAATTGGGTTTCATGTTGACATGATGAATTTGATTGGAGTTATGGCGAAAAACGATCTTTTTTACTTTTTTATTTACTTTTTTAGGGCCTACAGCCTGGACCTTGGCCCAAATTGGCCCAGAATTTAACCGGATGATCAGAAGGTCATAGCCCATCATCCCTGTAACTTTAGTCAAAATCGCACCATTAGAGTTCGTGTAAAGTTATTAACACAAAGACAGAGAAAAAAACAAATAGACAACTGAGGAAAAGCAATACCTGTGCCCCAGCTGCTCCGGGGCTACACAGGAAATATATAAAAACAGTAATTTTCACCCACGTCTCTACCTTAAATTATCTTGCTTTTTTCTTGGAGAGAAAAATCTTGAGGGCTTCTGGCCTTTGGCTCGTCCTTCTTAAGAAGAAAATCCTACCCTCCTTCAACCAACAAGCATGTTAGAGACATGAAGTTAAGATGAAGAAAACTACTTAAATAACACCGCTACAGGATATCCTTCACCTAAATATACTGCATTAACTGGATCGCCAAAAAACTGTTAATTCCGTAAGCCATATATTTAATGCACCAGGGACCTTGTACACAGCAATTACCATGTGAGCCTATACTCTCACTAAAGGTAATTACTACGTCACTTATACTCTCACTAAAGGTAATTACTACGTCACTTATACTCTCACTAAAGGTAATTACTACGTCACTGATACTCTCACTAAAGGTAATTACTACGTCACTTATACTCTCACTAAAGGTAATTACTACGTCACTTATACTCTCACTAAAGGTAATTACTACGGTACGTCACTTACCCCTATGGTAAGTATAACATCTCGTTATGCGGTGCAGTGTACACAGGCCTCATACAGGTGGACATAAAGATTTTTTTTTTTTTCCTAACTATGCCGAATACTTTCAAAGTATAAATTAAGGTAAATTTGGTGCAATTCCGTCCAACAGTTTTAACATAATCTTCCTAACAAACACAAACACAGGGACAGACAAACCACACCAAACACATCACTCCCTTGGGCTTCCACGCGCGGGTGTAAAAATCCCGTATCGTTGGAGGTGAAGTGCCATCTAATTACACCTGAGCGTCTTAAATCAGCGGAAGACGCAGGTGAGTCTCAGGAAGCACAGGTAAACAAGGAACTAAATTAATATTGTGTTCAACAGGAATTAATCTAAATATCTCACTCAACTAACCCTCAATTTTCACCCCCTTAATCCGACTCATTTTCATTGTCATTCGGCCACTGTCAGACGATTATCTTCAGCTGACAAAAACCCTCTTGTGCAAGGGTTTGAACAAGGGTATACCCAGCCTCTCAAGCTCTAAAAGTCTCCCCTAAGCTGGATAAAATCATCTGGAGGTGACAAGGATAAGTTAAAAGAAATGGATCTCAGAAATAAACTACAAAACAGGCCTGGCTCTGCTTTTACCCATGTAGGAGGCCAATTGGAAGTCGCCAGAGAGGATCGGGTTGATGTGTCTGTGTCTGGTAGTAGTTTTAATAATTTTGGCATGATTAATGGCACACACACACACACACACACACACACACACACACGATGACACAGGTAGGCACAAAAATGAATCCTTAAATAAAATCCATTGCCGTTCTTATCCCCTTGGTGGACGGTCAAAGCATCTAGTGAAACAAAGTAATTATTAAAAACCTGATTTCTTTTTCTTTAGTAACCATGGATACTGATATTTTGGAAAACATAAACGACACAAACATAAATATATTTCTTTAACTTCACGTATGATCCAAAAAAAAAAAAAAAAAAAATTGTATTCTTGAACGACTTTCCACATTACATTCGATTTTAATTTTTAGTTCCTCATTTTCTTTTTGTTAATATTTTGAACCGAGCACTTACACTATCCCAGCCGTGGCTCCTCCTGTATTAGTATTACAAGAATGTATGTATATGGAAAGACTGTCCTCTGATATATGAGAAGTTGTGAAATGAAAAGGAACAAACGTACAACCTAAAAGAAAGGAAACCAAAGTTGAAAACAGAAAAGAACAATAGAAAGAAGGAAAGAAAGAATGATAGACAGAAAGACAGACACAGAGAAAAACAGACTGACAGACAGACAGACAGAAAGACAAAGACAGAAAAAAGAAAGAAACGAACGAAAAATGAAGGACGAAAAGAAAGAAAAAGGATAGAGAAAATGTACAGCCTAAGCCATTACCTGCGGGGAGCCATGAAGAAGCAAGGAGATGACAGCAAGAAACTCAGCTCCTTGTGAGTCATACCGCCGCTGACCAAGATCGTCCCGTAACAGTGACAATATTTCGCTGCCGCAGACCTTGACAAAGCGCTGGTGTACCGGGTGTGGTGGGTATAAATGTGGTGGTGTGGTGGTGTGGTCATCAGTGGAGTGTCAGCAGCGCTTCAGTCAACATGGTAACTCACACAACCTTCCTTATGACACCAACACCACTTGGTGTGCATTGTTGGTCTCCTTCTCTTGTTATAACTATTGGTGTGGTGTACTGGTGCTGCTGTAAGACAGCAACAAACTGCAGCACAGTGTACAGCACCAATACTGGTGCTGCTCTAACACAAACTGCAGCACATGTACAGCACCAACACTGGTGCTGCTGTAACACAAACTGCAGCACATGCACGGCACCAACACTGGCGTTGCTCTAACACAAACTGCAGCACATGTACAGCACCAACACTGCTGCTGCTCTAACACAAACTGCAGCACATGTACAGCACAACATCGTCTCCCTCAGAACCGTGTGCTGTTCGCCGTGTTCGCCCTCATCCTCCTCATCGCCGGTGTGGCCCAAGCCGGCTTTAAAGGTGGCTTTGGCTGAGGTGGCTCTGGAGGAGGTGGCTTTGGAGGAGGTGGCTTTGGCGGCGGTGGTGGATACGGACGCGGTGGTGGTGGTGGTGGTGGATTTGGTGGAGGTCGCAGAGGTTAGAGCTGTTGTTTTGTCACTGATCGCATATCACATTTGGCTTTAAATAATTAAGCAAAAATAACGGCAGATGTAGGAGAAAAAAAATAATTTCTTATAAACCAAATTCAATTTTTAAAAATGGCCAATTCTTTTTTAGTTCATCAAGGCCTGCATTTGACGTTGAACATTTTGAAGCCTGTAATGTTCGTCTCGAGGGCAAATAAAACATTAACACAAAAATATCTTCGAGAATAACAAGAAGGTGGTATGAACAACACCATTTTATTTCTGCTTTAGTAATTTCAAAATACCATTCCTTCCCACAGGTGGCGGTGGATATGGAGGTGAGTTGGCCACAGATTTTCACCTGCATATTTTTTAAGACTATTTTTTACTGAATGGCACCTGCTTAATAACCTTCACTATAATGTGTTCGTATTGCTCTGATCGAATTACCTTTTTCAATATATGATGAAAGTTTGACCTCTTCCCAAAAAAAGTATATTACATTTTTATTTCATTTTCTTCCTTATACTTTTCAACAAAGATCTTAGAGTTACCTAGTTTTTATTGCTACATTGTCACCTTTACTGATAATATTAACTTTATTTTCCAGGCAAGTAAGGCCAAGAGGTCGCCAGGAGGGACAATTATGCTGTATCGCTTCCTTGGACTAAATAAATCAAGCAAACTGTATTTTCTTGTATTATTTCCAGTTCCTACCATTCCCTGCCATTCCCTGCAAGATTTATTCCTTCTCCTCTCCCATTATGGTAGTACAGGATAAAATACAGTACCTTACTGGACAACAATCAGTAACAATAGTAATAGTAGTAGTAGTAGTAGTAGTAGAAGTAGTAGTAGTAGTATGGGAACAATGAACACACTGAAGACTTGGAAGGAAGGGGGAAAGGATGTAGATTTGAAAAATGCACCTTTAGGTTTTGATTTCATGTCGATATGAAGAATTTCAAATGACTTATGGCGAAAAACGTTTTTTTTTTTTTACATTTTTTTATTTACCTTTTTGGGCCTACAATCTTGGCCTTGGGCCAATTTGGCCCAAATTTTAATTAGGTGATCAGGTCATAGCTCATCATCCTTGTAATTTTAGTCAAAATTGCACCAGTAGTTCTCTCGGAAAGTTATTAACAGACACAAAGAGAGACAGACTGACAATCAAACAAACAAACACACAACCGACTGAAAACGATACCCGTCACCGAGCCCCTCCGGGGCGTAAACGGGAAATAAATAAATTAAAACAGTAATGTTTAACTATGTCTCTGGCTTAAATTATCTTGCTTTTGTTTTTTCTTGGAGAGAAAAATCTTGAGGGTTTCTGGCCTTTGGTTCCTTCTTCTTAAAAAGAAAATCCTAGCCTCCTTCAGCCAACCAACATCTTAGAGATAAGAAGTTAAGATGAAGACAACTACTTAAATAACACCACCACCGGATATCTTTAGCTAAATGGACTGCATCAAGTGGATGGTGCATAAACCCCGCCACAAAACTCCTAATTCCATAAGCCATTTATTTTAACGCACCAGGGACCTTCTACACAGCAAGTACCATGTCAGACTATACTCTCACTAAACGTAATTACTACGTCACTTATACTCTCACTAAATGTAATTACTACGTCACTTATACTCTCACTGAAGGTAATTACTACGTCACTTATACTCTCACTAAACGTAATTACTACGTCACTTACTTATACTCTCACTAAACGTAATTACAATGCCACTTACTTATACTCTCACTAAAGGTAATTACTACGTCACTTATACTCTCACTAAATGTAATTACTACGTCACTTATACTCTCACTAAAGGTAATTACTAAGTCACTTATACTCTCACTAAACGTAATTACTACGTCACATACTCTAACTAAACGTAATTACTACGTCACTTATACTCTTACTAAAGGTAATTACTACGTCACTTATACTCTCACTAAACGTAATTACTACGTACTTATACTCTCACTAAACGTAATTACTACGTCACTTATACTCTCACTAAACTTAATTACTACGTCACTTATACTCTCACTAAATGTAATTACTACGTCACTTATACTCTCATTAAACGTAATTACTACGTCACTTATACTCTCACTAAAGGTAATTACTACGTCACTTATACTCTCACTGAAGGTAATTACTACGTCACTTATACTCTCACAAAACGTAATTACTACGTCACTTATACTCTCACTAAACGTAATTACTACGTCACTTATACTCTCACTAAACGTAATTACTACGTCACTTATACTCTCACTAAAGGTAATTACTACGTCACTTATACTTTCATTAAACGTAATTACTACGTCACTTATACTCTCACTAAAGGTAATTACTACGTCACTTATACTCTCACTAAAGGTAATTACTACGTCACTTATACTCTCACTGAAGGTAATTACTACGTCACTTATACTCTCACTAAAGGTAATTACTACGTCACTTACTTATACTCTCACTAAAGGTAATTACAGTGCCACTTACTTATACTCTCACTAAAGGTAATTACTACGTCAATTACCTCTACGGTGAATTATCGCCACTTGGACAAACTGTTCACTTCTACAACGCTCTTGTACTAAGATGGCTTCTCAGGTGGGTTTGGAAGGTTATTTTACAGCCCAGAGACTTACTAATGGATTGAAAGCCTTTGAAAAACCCGTGCACACACACACACACACACGCGTGTAAATAGATAGATAGATAGAGATAGACAGATAGATAGACAGACAGAGATATAAGTACAGAAGTATGTCTTGTTATGCGGTGCAGTATACACAGGGTACATACACGTGGCCATAAAAATTGTTTCTAAATATGCAAAAAACCTTCAGAGTTTAAATTCTGGTAAATTTGGTACAATTCTGTCCAACAGTTTCAACATAATCTTCTTAACAAACACAAACACAAGGACAAACCAGACCAACAAACACAAACACAGGGACAGACTAACCACCCCAAACACATCACCCCCTTGGCCTTCCACGCGCGGGTGTAAAAATCCTGCATCGTTGGAGATAAAGCCCCATCTTGTTACACCTGAGCGTCTTAAATCAGCGGAAGACGCAGGGGAGCCTCAGGAAGCACAGGTAAACAAGCAACTAAATTAATCTTGTGTTCAGCAGGAATTAATCTGAATATCTCACTCAACTAACCCTCAATTTTCACCCCCTTAATCCGACTCATTTTCATTTCCATTCGGCCACTGTCAGACGATTAGGTTAAGCTGACAGGAATCCTAATATGAAGGGGTTTGAACAAGGGTATATCCAGCCTCTCAAGCTCTAAAAGCCTCCCATTAGCTGGATAAAATCGTCTGGAGGTGACAAGGATGAATTAAAACAAATGGGTCTGAGAAATAAACTAAAAAAACAGGCCTGGCTCTGCTGTTATCCATGTAGGAGGCCAATTGGAAGTCGCCAGAGAGGATCGGGTTGTTGTGTCTGTGTCTGGTGGTAGTTTTAATAATTTTGGCATGATTACACACACACACACACACACACACAAACACAAACACACACAGGTAGGCACAATAATATACGGTTAAATAAATCCATTGCCGTTCTTATCCCCTTGGTGGACGGTCAAAGCATCTAGTGAAACAAAGTAATTATTAAAAACCTGATTTATTTTTATTTAGTAACCATGGATACTGATATTTTGGAAAACATAAACGACACAAACATAAATATATTTCTTTAACTTCACGTATGATCAAAAAAAAAAAATGTATTCTTGAACGACTTTCCACATTACATTCAATTTTAATTTTTAGTTCCTCATTTTCTTCTTGTTAATATTTTAAATCGAGCACTTACACTATCCCAGCCGTGGCTCCTCCTGTATTAGTATTACAAGAATGTATGTATATGGAAAGACTGTCCTCTGATATATGGGAAGTTGTGAAATGAAAAGGAACAAACGAACCACCTAAAAGAAAGGAAACCAAAGTTGAAAACAGAAAAGAACGATAGAAAGAAGGAAAGAAAGAATGATAGACAGAAAGACAGACACAGAGAAAAACAGACTGACGGACAGACAGACAGAAAGACACAGACAGAAAAAAGAAAGAAACAAACGAAAAATGAAGGACGAAAAGAAAGAAAAAGGATAGAGAAAATGTTCAGCCTAGGCCATTACCTGCGGGGAGCCATGAAGAAGCAAGGAGATGACAGCAAGAAACTCAGCTCCTTATGAGTCATACAGCCGCTGACCAAGATCGTCTCGTAACAGTGACAATATTTCGCTGCCGTAGACCTTGACAAAGCGCTGGTGTACCGGGTGTGGTGGGTATAAATGTGGTGGTGTGGTGGTGTGGTCATCAGTGGAGTGTCAGCAGCGCTACAGTCAACATGGTAACTCACACAACCTTCCTTATGACACCAACACCACTTGGTGTGCATTGTTGGTCTCCTTCTCTTGTCATAACTATTGGTGTGGTGTACTGGTGCTGCTGTAACACAGCAACAAACTGCAGCACAGTGTACAGCACCAACACTGGTGCTGCTCTAACACAAACTGCAGCACACGTACAGTACCAATACTGGTGCTGCTCTAACACAAACTGCAGCACATGTACAGCACCAACACTGGTGCTGCTCTAACACAAACTGGAGCAAATGTACAGCACCAACACTGCTGCTGCTCTAACACAAACTGCAGCACATGTACAGCACAACATCGTCTCCCTCAGAACCGTGTGCTGTTCGCCGTGTTCGCCCTCATCCTCCTCATCGCCGGTGTGGCCCAAGCCGGCTTTAAAGGTGGCTTTGGCGGAGGTGGCTCTGGAGGAGGTGGCTTTGGAGGAGGTGGCTTTGGCGGCGGTGGTGGATACGGACGCGGTGGTGGTGGTGGTGGTGGATTTGGTGGAGGTCGCAGAGGTTAGAGCTGTTGTTTTGTCACTGATCGCATATCACATTTGGCTGAAAATATTTTGGCAAAAATAACAGCAGATGAAGAAGAAAAAAATAATAATAATTTCTTATAAACCAAATTCAATTTTAAAAAATCACCAATTCTTTTTTAGTTCATCAAGGCCTGCATTTGACGTTCAACATTTTGAAGCCTGTAATGTTTGTCTCGAGGGAAAATAAAACATTAATACAAAAATATCTTCGAGAATAACAAGCAAGTGGTATGAACAACACCATTTTATTTCTGCTTTAGTAATTTCAAAATACTTTTCCTTCCCACAGGTGGCGGTGGATATGGAGGTGAGTTGGCCACAGATTTTCACCTGCATATTTTTTAAGACTATTTTTTACTGAATGACACCTGCTTAATAACCTTCACTGTAATGTGTTCGTATTGCTCTGACCGAATTACCTTTTTCAATATATAATGAAAGTTTAACCTCTTCCCAAAAAAAGTATATAAGATTTTTATTTCATTTTCTTCCTTATATTTATCAACAAAGATTTTAGAGTTACCTAGTTTTTATTGCTACATTGTCACCTTTACTGATAATATTAACTTTATTTTCCAGGCAAGTAAGGCCAAGAGGTCGCCAGGAGGGACAATTATGCTGTATCGCTTCCTTGGTCTAAATAAATCAAGCAAACTGTATTTTCTTGTATTATTTGGAGTTCCTACCATTCCCTGCCATTCCCTGCAAGATTTATTCCTTTTCCTCTCCCATTATGGTGGTACAGGATATAATAGAGTGCCATGGTGGACAACAAACTTAAATAATAATAATAATAATAAAAGTGTTAGTTGTAATAGTAGTAGTAGTAGTAGTAGTAGTAAAAATTAACACGCTGAAGACTTGGAAGGACAGGGGGAAATTATGGCATGGTTTGTGGGTAACTTGGCACTTCAGTATTTTATAAAGAACAGAGCTACGTCCATGCATACTTATACACCTTTGTTTCTTCCTTTTTTTAATTTATGTATACCTTTACCTGACTGCCTAGATCCTCACACCTCAATAAATCTCACCATCATCCACATTATACACCTGTACACTAATAAAGTAAGCGGTCTTTATTTCAAACGTGGTCTTTCCTTCCAACCTTACTCTCTGCTTATTAAAATTATAATATTAGAGCCAAAACAGGCATATAACAGGAATATTTACTTCTTACTCATATACTGATAAACACTAAAGCTTCAGGCTCGGAGACACTGGCTGATCTTGGGTGGAAATTCGCTGCCTATGTACTGTTAATAAATAAGAAGCCATAACAAGGCACAGCAAACCCGTCTGCGGCAGTCATTTTAGTGCTGACGTATGAACACAACAGGATATCTAGTCAAAGTTATCACATATCAAATTTGGAGTAAACCAGGTGAAAATTGACGATTTTATACCCATTTGAAATTTTAGGCCCGACCCACCTGACACTGACCCCTGACCCCCCTACCGCTAACTGGGGGGTGACCCCTCTAATGTAATAAGGCATGTTATAGGATGCAGATTTGAAAAATGCACCTTTAGGTTTTCGTTTCACGTCGATACGATGAATTTGAAAGAAGTTATGACGAAAAACGATTTTTTTACTTTTTATATTTACCATTTTGGGGTCCACAGCCTGGGACTGGGCCCAGTTTAGCCCAAAATTTAATCGGATGATCAGAAGGTCATAGCCCATCATCCTTGTAATTTTAGCCAAAATCGCACCAGTAGTTTTAAGTAAAGTTACTAACAGAAAGACAGACAGACACACAGAGACAGACAAAAACACAAACAAACAAACAACCGAGTGAAAACAATACCCGTCTCCGAGCCCCTCCAGGACGTACACAGGAAATATATAAAAACAGTAATTTTCACCCATGTCTCTAGCTTAAATTATCTTGCTTTTTTCTTGGAGAGAAAAATCTTGAGGGCTTCTGGCCTTTGGCTCGTCCTTCTTAAGAAGAAAATCCTACCCTCCTTCAACCAACAAGCATGTTAGAGACATGAAGTTAAGATGAAGAAAACTACTTAAATAACACCGCTACAGGATATCCTTCACCTAAATATACTGCATTAACTGGATCGCCACAAAACTGTTAATTCCATAAGCCATATATTTAATGCACCAGGGACCTTGTACACAGCAATTACCATGTGAGCCTATACTCTCACTAAAGGTAATTACTACGTCACTTATACTCTCACTAAAGGTAATTACTACGTCACTTATACTCTCACTAAAGGTAATTACTACGTCACTTATACTCTCACTAAAGGTAATTACTACGTCACTTATACTCTCACTAAAGGTAATTACTACGTCACTTATACTCTCACTAAAGGTAATTACTACGTCACTTATACTCTCACTAAAGGTAATTACTACGGTACGTCACTTACCCCTATGGTAAATATAATGTCTTGTTATGTGGTGCAGTATACACAGGGCACATACAGGTGGCCATAAAGTTTTTTTTAATATACCAAAAATTTTCAAAGTATAAATTATGGTAAATTTGGTGCCATTCCGTCCAACAGTTTTAACATAATCTTCCTAACAAACACAAACACAAGGACAGACAAACCACACCAAACACATCACTCCCTTGTGCTTCCACGCGCGGGTTTAAAAATCCTGCATCGTTGGAGGTGAAGTGCCATCTAATTACACCTGAGCGTCTTAAATCAGCGGAAGACGCAGGTGAGTCTCAGGAAGCACAGGTAAACAAGGAACTAAATTAATCTTGTGTTCAACAGGAATTAATCTAAATATCTCACTCAACTAACCCTCAATTTTCACCCCCTTAATCCGACTCATTTTCATTGTCATTCGGCCACTGTCAGACGATTATCTTCAGCTGACAGAAACCCTCTTGTGAAGGGGTTTGAACAAGGGTATATCCAGCCTCTCAAGCTCTAAAAGTCTCCCCTAAGCTGGATAAAATCGTCTGGAGGTGACAAGGATAAATTAAAAGAAATGGGTCTCAGAAATAAACTACAAAACAGGCCTGGCTCTGCTGTTACCCATGTAGGAGGCCAATTGGAAGTCGCCAGAGAGGATCGGGTTGATGTGTCTGTGTCTGGTGGTAGTTTTAATAATTTTGGCATGATTAATGGCACACACACACACACACACACACACACACACACACACACACACACACACACAAAGACGCAGGTAGGCACAAAAATGAATCCTTAAATAAAATCCATTGCCGTTCTTATCCCCTTGGTGGACGGTCAAAGCATCTAGTGAAACAAAGTAATTATTAAAAACCTGATTTCTTTTTCTTTAGTAACCATGGATACTGATATTTTGGAAAACATAAACGACACAAACATAAAAATATATTTCTTTAACTTCACGTATGATCCAAAAAAAAAAAAAATTGTATTCTTGAACGACTTTCCACATTACATTCTATTTTAATTTTTAGTTCCTCATTTTCTTCTTGTTAATATTTTGAACCGAGCACTTACACTATGCCAGCCGTGGCTCCTCCTGTATTAGTATTATAAGAATGTATGTATATGGAAAGACTGTCCTCTGATATATGGAAAGTTGTGAAATGAAAAGGAACAAACGAACCACCTAAAAGAAAGGAAAGCAAAGTTGAAAACAGGAAAGAACGATAGAAAGAAGGAAAGAAAGAATGATAGACAGAAAGACAGACACAGAGAAAAACAGACTGACAGACAGACAGACAGAAAGACAAAGACAGAAAAAAGAAAGAAACGAACGAAAAATGAAGGACGAAAAGAAAGAAACAGGATAGAGAAAATCTACAGCCTAAGCCATTACCTGCAGGGAGCCATGAAGCAGCAAGGAGATGACAGCAAGAAACTCAGCTCCTTGTGAGTCATACCGCCGCTGACCAAGATCGTCCCTTAACAGTGACAATATTTCGCTACCGCAGACCTTGACAAAGCGCTGGTGTACCGGGTGTGGTGGGTATAAATGTGGTGGTGTGGTGGTGTGGTCATCAGTGGAGTGTCAGCAGCGCTACAGTCAACATGGTAACTCACACAACCTTCCTTATGACACCAATACCACTTGGTGTGCATTGTTGGTCTCCTTCTCTTGTCATAACTATTGGTGTGGTGTACTGGTGCTGCTGTAACACAGCAACAAACTGCAGCACAGTGTACAGCACCAACACTGGTGCTGCTGTAACACAAACTGCAGCACAGTGTACAGCACCAACCCTGGTGTTGCTCTAACACAAACTGCAGCACATGTACAGCACCAACACTGGTGCTGCTCAAACACAAACTGCAGCACATGTACAGCACCAACACTGGTGCTGCTCTAACACAAACTGCAGCACATGTACAGCACCAACACTGGTGCTGCTCTAACACAAACTGCAGCACATGTACAGCACCAACACTGGTGCTGCTCTAACACAAACTGCAGCACATGCACGGCACCAACACTGGTGTTGCTCTAACACAAACTGCAGTACATGTACAGCACCAACACTGGTGCTGCTCTAACACAAACTGCAGCACATGTACAGCACAACATCGTCTCCCTCAGAACCGTGTGCTGTTCGCCGTGTTCGCCCTCATCCTCCTCATCGCCGGTGTGGCCCAAGCCGGCTTTAAAGGTGGCTTTGGCGGAGGTGGCTCTGGAGGAGGTGGCTTTGGAGGAGGTGGCTTTGGCGGCGGTGGTGGATACGGACGCGGTGGTGGTGGTGGTGGTGGTGGTGGTGGTGGATTTGGTGGAGGTCGCAGAGGTTAGAGCTGTTGTTTTGTTACTGATCGCATATCACATTTGGCTTTAAATAATTAAGGAAAAATAACGGCAGATGTAGGAGAAAAAAAATAATTTCTTATAAACCAAATTCAATTCCAACAAAATCACCAATTCTTTTTTAGTTCATCAAGGCCTGCATTTGACGATGAACATTTTGAAGCCTGTAATGTTCGTCTCGAGGGCAAATAAAACGTTAATACAAAAATATCTTCGAGAATAACAATCAAGTGGTATGAACAACACCATTTTATTTCTGCTTTATTAATTTCAAAATACCTTTCCTTCCCGCAGGTGGCGGTGGATATGGAGGTGAGTTGGCCACAGATTTTCACCTGCATATTTTTTAAGACTATTTTTTAATGAATGACACCTGCTTAATAACCTTCACTATAATGTGTTCGTATTGCTCTGACCGAATTACGTTTTTCAATATATGCTGAAAGTTTGACCTCTTCCCAAAAAAAGTATATTACATTTTTATTTCATTTTCTTCCTTATATTTATCAACAAAGATCTTATAGTTACCTAGTTTTTATTGCTACATTGTCATCTTTACTGATAATATTAACTTTATTTTCCAGGCAAGTAAGGCCAAGAGGTCGCCAGGAGGGACAATTATGCTGTATCGCTTCCTTGGTCTAAATAAATCAAGCAAACTGTATTTTCTTGTATTATTTGCAGTTCCTACCATTCCCTGCCATTCCCTGCATGATTTATTCCTTTTCCTCTATCATTATGGTGGTACGGGATAAAATAGAGCGCTATTGTGGACAACAAACTTAAATAATAATAATAATAATAATGATAATAATAATAATAATAAAAGTGGTAGTTGTAATAGTAGTAGTAGTAGTAGTAGTAATAGTAGTAAAAATTAACACTCTGAAGACTTGGAAGGACAGGGGGATATTATGGCATGGTTTGTGGGTAACTTGGCACTTCAGTATATTATAAAGAACAGAGCTACGTCTACGCATACTTATACACCTTTGTTTCTTCCTTTTTGTAATTAGTGCATACCTTTACCTCACTGCTTAAATCCTGAAAAATCATTAAATCTCACCATCATCCACATTATACACCTGTACACTAATAAAGTAAGCGATCTTTATTTCAAACGTGGTCTTTGTTTCAAACATTACTCTGTGATTTTTATCATTTTAATATTAAAGAGAAACAAACATTTATCAAGGCTAATTCTTTTTTACTCAAATACTGAATAAACATTTGCCTTCATGCTCGGAGACACTGGCTGATCTCGGGTGGAAATTCGCTGCCTCTCTACTGTTAATAAGCACGAAGCGATGACAAGGCACAGCAAACCCGTCCCCGGCAGTCATTTTAGTGCTGACGTATAAACACAACAGGATATCTAGTCAAGTTGTCACATAAAATTTGGAGTAAGTTGGGTGAGAACTGACGATTTTATGCCCATTTGAAATTTATGGCTCGACCCAACTGACACTGACCCCCCTACCGCTCTCTGGAGGGTGACCCCCCTGATGTAATGAGGCATGTTATAGGATGCAGATTTGAAAGATGCATCTTTAGGTTTTAGGTTCATGTTGACATGACGAATTTGATTGGAGTTATGGCGAAAAAGATCTTTTTTACTTTTTTATTTACTTTTTTCGGGCCTACAGCCTAGGACTTGACCCAATTTGACCCAGAATTTAATCAAATGATCAGAAGGTCATAGCCCATCATCCCTGTAATTTTAGTCAAAATCGCACAATCAGAGTTCGCGTAAAGTTATTAACAGACAGACAGAGAAACAAACAAATAGACAACCGAGGAAAACCAATACCTGTGCCCGAGCCGCTCCGGGGCTATGTATATAATTACATAAATATAACATGTTATGCGGTGGAGTGTACACAGGCCTCATACAGGTGGACTTAAAGATTTTTTTTTTTTTCCTAACTATGCCAAAAACTTTCAAAGATTATGTTATGGTAAATTTGGTGCAATTCCGTCCAACAGTTTTAACATAATCTTCCTAACAAACACAAACACAAGGACAGACAAACCACACCAAACACATCACTCCCTTGTGCTTACACGCGCGGGTGTAAAAATCCTACATCGTTGGAGGTGTAAGTGCCATCTAATTACACCTGAGCTTCTTAAATCAGCGGAAGACGCAGATGAGTCTCAGGAAGCACAGGTAAACAAGGAACTAAATTAATCTTGTGTTCAACAGGAATTAATCTAAATATCTCACTCAACTAACCCTCAATTTTCACCCCCTTAATCCGACTCATTTTCATTGTCATTCGTTCACTGTCAGACGATTATGTTCAGCTGACATAAACCGTCTTGTGCAGGGGTTTGAACAAGGGTATATCCAGCCTCTCAAGCTCTAAAAGCCTCCCATAAGCTGGATAAAATCGTCTGGAGGTGACAAGGATAAATTAAAAGAAATGGGTCTCAGAAATAAACTACAAAACAGGCCTGGCTCTGCTGTTACCCATGTAGGAGGCCAATTGGAAGTCGCCAGAGAGGATCGGGTTGATGTGTCTGTGTCTGGTGGTAGTTTTAATAATTTTGGCATGATTAATGGCACACACACACACACACACACACACACACACACACACACACAGACGCAGGTAGGCACAATAATATACGGTTAAATAAATCCATTGCCGTTCTTATCCCCTTGGTGGACGGTCAAAGCATCTAGTGAAACAAAGTAATTATTAAAAACCTGATTTCTTTTTCTTTAGTAACCATGGATACTGATATTTTGGAAAACATAAACGACACAAACATAAATATATTTCTTTAACTTCACGTATGATCAAAAAAAAAAAAATTGTATTCTTGAACGACTTTCCACATTACATTCGATTTTAATTTTTAGTTCCTCATTTTCTTTTTGTTAATATTTTGAACCGAGCACTTACACTATCCCAGCCGTGGCTCCTCCTGTATTAGTATTACAAGAATGTATGTATATGGAAAGACTGTCCTCTGATATATGGGAAGTTGTGAAATGAAAAGGAACAAACGTACCACCTAAAAGAAAGGAAACCAAAGTTGAAAACAGAAAAGAACGATAGAAAGAACGAAATAATGAAAGACAGAGAGAAAGACAGACACAGAGAAAGACAGACACAGAGAAAAACGGACTGACAGACAGACAGAAAGACAAAAGGACAGAAAAATGAGAGAAACGAACGAAAAATGAAGGACGAAAAGAAAGAAACAGGATAGAGAAAATGTTCAGCCTAGGCCATTACCTGCGGGGAGCCATGAAGCAGCAAGGAGATGACAGCAAGAAACTCAGCTCCTTGTGAGTCATATCGCCGCTGACCAAGATCGTCCCGTAACAGTGACAATATTTCGCTGCCGCAGACCTTGACAAAGCGCTGGTGTACCGGGTGTGGTGGGTATAAATGTGGTGGTGTGGTGGTGTGGTCATCAGTGGAGTGTCAGCAGCGCTACAGTCAACATGGTAACTCACACAACCTTCCTTATGACACCAACAATACTTGGTGTGCATTATTGGTCTCCTTCTCTTGTCATAACTATTGGTGTGGTGAACTGGTGCTGTTGTAACACAGCAACAAACTGCAGCAAGGTGTACAGCACCAACACTGGTGCTGCTCTAACACAAACTGCAGCACAGTGTACAGCACCAACACTGGTGCTGCTCTAACACAAACTGCAGCACATGTACAGCACCAACACTGGTGCTGCTCTAACACAAACTGCAGCACATGTACAGCACCAACACTGCTGCTGCTCTAACACAAACTGCAGCACATGTACAGCACAACATCGTCTCCCTCAGAACCGTGTGCTGTTCGCCGTGTTCGCCCTCATCCTCCTCATCGCCGGTGTGGCCCAAGCCGGCTTTAAAGGTGGCTTTGGCGGAGGTGGCTCTGGAGGAGGTGGCTTTGGAGGAGGTGGCTTTGGCGGCGGTGGTGGATACGGACGCGGTGGTGGTGGTGGTGGTGGTGGATTTGGTGGAGGTCGCAGAGGTTAGAGCTGTTGTTTTGTCACTGATCGCATATCACATTTGGCTGAAAATAATTAGGCAAAAATAACGCCAGACGTAGGAGAAAAAAATAATAATTTCTTATAAACCAAATTCAATTCCAAAAAAATCACCAATTCTTTTTTAGTTCATCAAGGCCTGCATTTGACGTTGAACATTTTGAAGCCTGTGATGTTCGTTTCGAGGGCAAATAAAACATTAATACAAAAATATCTTCGAGAATAACAAGCAAGTGGTATGAAGAACACCATTTTATTTCTGCTTTAGTAATTTCAAAATACCTTTCCTTCCCACAGGTGGCGGTGGATATGGAGGTAAGTTGGCCACAGATTTTCACCTGCATATTTTTTAAGACTATTTTTTAATGAATGACACCTGCTTAATAACCTTCACTATAATGTGTTCGTATTGCTCTGACCGAATTACCTTTTTCAATATATCCTGAAAGTTTGACCTCTTCCCAAAAAAAGTATATTACATTTCTATTTCATTTTCTTCCTTATATTTATCAACAAAGATCTTATAGTTACCTAGTTTTTATTGCTACATTGTCATCTTTACTGATAATATTAACTTTTATTTTCCAGGCAAGTAAGGCCAAGAGGTCGCCAGGAGGGACAATTATGCTGTATCGCTTCCTTGGTCTAAATAAATCAAGCAAACTGTATTTTCTTGTATTATTTGCAGTTCCTACCATTCCCTGCCATTCCCTGCAAGATTTATTCCTTTTCCTCTCCCATTATGGTGGTACAGGATATAATAGAGTGCTATGGTGGACAACAATCTTTAATAATAATAATAATAATAATAATAAAAGTTGTAGTTATTATAGTAGTAGTAGTAGTAGTAGTAGTAGTAGTAAAAATTAACACGCTGAAGACTTGGAAGGACAGGGGGATATTATGGCATGGTTTGTGGGTAACTTGGCACTTCAGTATATTATAAAGAACAGAGCTACGTCCATGCATACTTATACACCTTTGTTTCTTCCTTTTTGTAATTAGTGCATACCTTTACCTGACTGCCTAAATCCTGAAAAATCAATAAATCTCACCATCATCCACATTACACACCTGTACACTAATAAAGTAAGAGGTCTTTATTTCAGACGTGGTCTTTGTTTCCAACCTTACTCTGTGATTTTTATTATTTTAATATTAAGGAGAAACAAACATTTATCAAGGCTAATTCTTTTTTACTCAAATACTGAATAAACATTTGGCTTCATGCTCGGAGACACTGCCTGATCTTAGGTGGTAACTGGCAGCCTCTCTAGCCTACTGTTAATAAACAAGAAGCGGTGCCAAGGCACAGTAAACCCGTCCCCGGCAGTCATTTTAGTGCTGACGTACAAACACAACAGGAGATCCAGTCAAAGTTGTCACATATCAAATTTGGAGTAAATAGCGTGAAAATTGATGATTTTATGCCCATTTGATTTTTTAGGTTCGACCCAACTGACACTGACCCTCCTACCGTTATTTGGTGGGTGACGCCCTTGATGTAATGAGGCATGTTATAGGATGCAGATTTGAAACATGCATCTTCAGGTTTTGGTTTTATGTTGACATGACGAATTTGATTGGAGTTATGGCGAAAAACGATCTTTTTTACTTTTTTATTTACTTTTTTGGGGCCTACAGCCTAGGCCTTGGCCCAATTTGGCCCAGAATTTAACCGGATGATCAGAAGGTCATAGCCCATCATCCCTGTAATTTTAGTCAAAATCGCACCATTAGAGTTCGCGTAAAGTTATTAACAGACAGACAGAGAAACAAACAAATAGACAACCGAGGAAAAACAATACCTGTGCCCGAGCCGCTCCGGGGCTGTGTATATAATTACATAAATATAACATCTCGTTATGCGGTGCAGTGTACACAGGCCTCATACAGGTGGACTTAAAGATTTTTTTTTTTTTCCTAACTATGCCGAAAACTTTCAAAGTATAAATTATGGTAAATTTGGTGCCATTCCGTCCAACAGTTTTAACATAATCTTCCTAACAAACACAAACACAGGGACACACAAACCAGACCAAACACATCACTCCCTTGGGCTTCCACGCGCGGGTGTAAAAATCCTGCATCGTTGGAGGTGAAGTGCCATCTAATTACACCTGAGCGTCTTAAATCAGCGGAAGACGCAGGTGAGTCTCAGGAAGCACAGGTAAACAAGGAACTAAATTAATCTTGTGTTCAACAGGAATTAATCTAAATATCTCACTCAACTAACCCTCAATTTTCACCCCCTTAATCCGACTCATTTTCATTGTCATTCGGCCACTGTCAGACGATTATGTTCAGCTGACAGAAACCCTCTTGTGCAGGGGTTTGAACAAGGGTATATCCAGCCTCTCAAGCTCTAAAAGTCTCCCCTAAGCTGGATAAAATCGTCTGGAGGTGACAAGGATAAATTAAAAGAAATGGGTCTCAGAAATAAACTACAAAACAGGCCTGGCTCTGCTGTTACCCATGTAGGAGGCCAATTGGAAGTCGCCAGAGAGGATCGGGTTGATGTGTCTGTGTCTGGTGGTAGTTTTAATAATTTTGGCATGATTAATGGCACGCACACACACACACACACACACACACACACATACACACACACACACAAACACAAACACACACACACACACACACACACACACACACACACACACAGGTAGGCACAATAATATACGGTTAAATAAAATCCATTGCCGTTCTTATCCCCTTGGTGGACGGTCAAAGCATCTAGTGAAACAAAGTAATTATTAAAAACCTGATTTCTTTTTCTTTAGTAACCATGGATACTGATATTTTGGAAAACATAAACGACACAAACATAAATATATTTCTTTAACTTCACGTATGATCCAAAAAAAAAAAAAAAATTGTATTCTTCAACGCCTTTCCACATTACATTCGATTTTAATTTTTAGTTCCTCATTTTCTTTTTGTTAATATTTTGAACCGAGCACTTACACTATCCCAGCCGTGGCTCCTCCTGTATTAGTATTACAAGAATGTATGTATATGGAAAGACTGTCCTCTGATATATGGGAAGTTGTGAAATGAAAAGGAACAAACGTACCACCTAAAAGAAAGGAAACCAAAGTTGAAAACAGAAAAGAACGATAGAAAGAAGGAAAGAAAGAATGATAGACAGAAAGACAGACACAGAGAAAAACAGACTGACAGACAGACAGACAGAAAGACAAAGACAGAAAAAAGAAAGAAACGAACGAAAAATGAAGGACGAAAAGAAAGAAACAGGATAGAGAAAATGTACAGCCTAAGCCATTACCTGCGGGGAGCCATGAAGCAGCAAGGAGATGACAGCAAGAAACTCAGCTCCTTGTGAGTCATATCGCCACTGACCAAGATCGTCCCGTAACAGTGACAATATTTCGCTGCCGCAGACCTTGACAAAGCGCTGGTGTACCGGGTGTGGTGGGTATAAATGTGGTGGTGTGGTGGTGTGGTCATCAGTGGAGTGTCAGCAGCGCTACAGTCAACATGGTAACTCACACAACCTTCCTTATGACACCAACACCACTTGGTGTGCATTGTTGGTCTCCTTCTCTTGTCATAACTATTGGTGTGGTGTACTGGTGCTGCTGTAACACAGCAACAAACTGCAGCACAGTGTACAGCACCAACACTGGTGCTGCTCTAACACAAACTGCAGCACATGTACAGCACCAACACTGGTGCTGCTCTAACACAAACTGCAGCACATGTACAGCACCAACACTGGTGCTGCTCTAACACAAACTCCAGCACATGCACGGCACCAACACTGGTGTTGCTCTAATACAAACTGCAGCACATGTACAGCACCAACACTGGTGCTGCTCTAACACAAACTGCAGCACATGTACAGCACAACATCGCCTCCCTCAGAACCGTATGCTGTTCGCCGTGTTCGCCCTCATCCTCCTCATCGCCGGTGTGGCCCAAGCCGGCTTTAAAGGTGGCTTTGGCGGAGGTGGCTCTGGAGGAGGTGGCTCTGGAGGAGGTGGCTTTGGAGGAGGTGGCTTTGGCGGCGGTGGTGGATACGGACGTGGTGGAGGTGGTGGTGGTGGATTTGGTGGAGGTCGCAGAGGTTAGAGCTGTTGTTTTGTCACTGATCGCATATCACATTTGGCTTTAAATAATTAAGCAAAAATAACGGCAGATGTAGGAGAAAAAAAATAATTTCTTATAAACCAAATTCAATTTTTAAAAATCGCCAATTCTTTTTTAGTTCATCAAGGCCTGCATTTGACGTTGAACATTTTCAAGCCTGTAATGTTCGTCTCGAGGGCAAATAAAACGTTAATACAAAAATATCTTCGAGAATAACAAGCAAGTGGTATGAACAACACCATTCTATTTCTGCTTTATTAATTTCAAAATACCTTTCCTTCCCACAGGTGGCGGTGGATATGGAGGTGAGTTGGCCACAGATTTTCACCTGCATATTTTTTAAAACTATTTTTTACTGAATGACACCTGCTTAATAACCTTCACTATAATGTGTTCGTATTTCCATCCTCTGACCGAATTACCTTTTTCAATATATGCTGAAAGTTTGACCTCTTCCCAAAAAAAGTATATTACATTTTTATTTCATTTTCTTCCTTATATTCATCACCAAAGATCTTAGAGTTACCTAGTTTTTATTGCTACATTGTCACCTTTACTGATAATATTAACTTTATTTTCCAGGCAAGTAAGGCCAAGAGGTCGCCAGGAGGGACAATTATGCTGTATCGCTTCCTTGGTCTAAATAAATCAAGCAAACTGTATTTTCTTGTATTATTTGCAGTTCCTACCATTCCCTGCCATTCCCTGCAAGATTTATTCCTTTTCCTCTCCCATTATGGTGGTACAGGATATAATAGAGTGCCATGGTGGACAACAAACTTAAATAATAATAATAAAAATAATAATAATAATAAATGTGGTGGTAGTAGTAGTAGTAGTATGGGAACAATGAACACACTGAAGACTTGGAAGGAAGGGGGAAAGGATGCAGATTTGAAAAATGCACCTTTAGGTTTTGATTTCATGTCGATATGACGAATTTCAAATGACTTATGGCGAAAAACTATTTTTTTTTTTTTTACATTTTTTTATTTACCTTTTTGGGCCTACAATCTTGGCCTTGGCCCAATTTGGCCCAAATTTTAATTAGGTGATCAGGTCATAGCCCATTATCCTTGTAATTTTAGTCAAAATTGCACCAGTAGTTCTCTCGGAAAGTTATTAACAGACACAAAGAGAGACAGACTGACAATCAGTCAAACAAACAAACAACCGACTGAAAACAATACCCGTCACCGAGCCCCTCCGGGGCGTAAACGGGAAATAAATAAATAAAAACAGTAATGTTTAACTATGTCTCTGGCTTAAATTATCTTGCTTTTGTTTTTTCTTGGAGAGAAAAATCTTGAGGGTTTCTGGCCTTTGGTTCCTTCTTCTTAAAAAGAAAATCCTAGCATCCTTCAGCCAACCAACATCTTAGAGATATGAAGTTAAGATGAAGACAACTACTTAAAGAACACCACCACCGGATATCTTTAGCTAAATGGACTGCATCAAGTGGATGGTGCATAAACCCCGCCACAAAACTCCTAATTCCATAAGCCATTTATTTTAACGCACCAGGGACCTTCTACACAGCAATACCATGTCAGACTATACTCTCACTAACGTAATTACTACGTCACTTATACTCTCACCAAACGTATTTACTACGTCACTTATACTCTCACTAAAGGTAATTACTACGTCACTTATACTCTCACTAAACGTATTTACTACGTCACTTATACTCTCACTAAATGTAATTACTACGTCACTTATACTCTCACTGAAGGTAATTACTACGTAACTTATACTCTCACTAAACGTAATTACTACGTCACTTATACTCTCACTGAAGGTAATTACTACGTCACTTACACTCTCACTAAACGTATTTACTACGTCACTTATACTCTCACTGAAGGTAATTACTACGTCACTTACACTCTCACTAAACGTAATTACTACATCACTTATACTCTCACTAAATGTAATTACTACGTGACTTGTACTCTCACTAAACGTAATTACTACGTCACATACTCTCACTAAACGTAATTACTACGTCACTTATACTCTCACTAAACGTAATTACTACGTCACTTATACTCTCACTAAATGTAATTACTACGTCACTTATACTCTCACTAAACGTAATCACTACGTCACTTATACTCTCACTGAAGGTAATTATTACGTCACTTATACTCTCACTAAACGTAATTACTACGTCACTTATACTCTCACTAAACGTAATTACTACGTCACTTATACTCTCACTAAAGGTAATTACTACGTCACTTATACGCTCATTAAACGTAATTACTACGTCACTTATACTCTCATTAAATGTAATTACTACGTCACTTATACTCTCACTAAACGTAATTACTACGTCACTTATACTCTCACTAAATGTAATTACTACGTCACTATACTCTCACTAAACGTAATTACTACGTCACTTATACTCTCACTAAAGGTAATTACTACGTCACTTATACTCTCACTAAAGGTAATTACTAAGTCACTTATACTCTCACTGAAGGTAATTACTACGTCACTTATACTCTCACTAAAGGTAATTACTACGTCACTTACTTATACTTTCACTAAAGGTAATTACAATGCCACTTACTTATACTCTCACTAAAGGTAATTACTACGTCAATTACCTCTACGGTGAATTATCGCCACTTGGACAAACTGTTCACTTCTACAACGCTCTTGTACTAAGATGGCTTCTCAGGTGGGTTTGGAAGGTTATTTTACAGCCCAGAGACTTACTAATGGATTGAAAGCCTTTGAAAAACCCGTGCAAACACACACACACACGCGTGTAAATAGATAGATAGATAGAGATAGACAGATAGATAGACAGACAGAGATATAAGTACAGAAGTATGTCTTGTTATGCGGTGCAGTATACACAGGGTACATACACGTGGCCATAAAAATTGTTTCTAAATATGCAAAAAACCTTCAGAGTTTAAATTCTGGTAAATTTGGTACAATTCTGTCCAAAAGTTTCAACATAATCTTCTTAACAAACACAAACACAAGGACAAACCAGACCAACAAACACAAACACAGGGACAGACTAACGACCCCAAACACATTACCCCCTTGGCCTTCCACGCGCGGGTGTAAAAATCCTGCATCGTTGGAGATAAAGCTCCATCTTGTTACACCTGAGCGTCTTAAATCAGCGGTAGACGCAGGTGAGCCTCAGGAAGCACAGGTAAACAAGAAACTAAATTAATCTTGTGTTCAACAGGAATTAATCTAAATATCTCACTCAACTAACCCTCAATTTTCACCCCCTTAATCCGACTCATTTTCATTGTCATTCGGCCACTGTCAGACGATTATCTTAAGCTGACAGAAACCCTCTTGTGAAGAGGTTTGAACAAGGGTATATCCAGCCTCTCAATCTCTAAAAGTCTCCCCTAAGATGCATAAAATCGTCTGGAGGTGACAAGGATAAATGGGTCTCATAAATAAACTACAAAAAGGGCCTGGCTCTGCTATTACCCATGTAGTAGGCCAATTGGAAGTCGCCAGAGAGGATCGGGTTGATGTGTCTGTGTCTGGTGGTAGTTTTAATAATTTTGGCATGATTAATGGCACACACACACACACACACACACACACACACACACACACACACACACACGATGACGCAGGTAGGCACAAAAATGAATCCTTAAATAAAATCCATTGCCGTTCTTATCCCCTTGGTGGACGGTCAAAGCATCTAGTGAAACAAAGTAATTATTAAAAACCTGATTTCTTTTTCTTTAGTAACCATGGATACTGATATTTTGGAAAACATAAACGACACAAACATAAATATATTTCTTTAACTTCACGTATGATAAAAAAAAAAAAAAAAAAATTGTATTCTTGAACGACTTTCCACATTATATTCGATTTTAATTTTTAGTTGTTCATTTTCTTTCTGTTAATATTTTGAACCGAGCAGTTACACTATCCCAGCCGTGGCTCCTCCTGTATTAGTATTACAAGAATGTATGTATATGGAAAGACTGTCCTCTGATATATGAGAAGTTGTGAAATGAAAAGGAACAAACGAACCACCTAAAAGAAAGGAAAGCAAAGTTGAAAACAGAAAAGAACGATAGAAAGAAGGAAAGAAGGAATGATAGACAGAAAGACAGACACAGAGAAAAACAGACTGACAGACAGACAGACAGAAAGACAAAGACAGAAAAAATAAAGAAACGAACGAAAAATGAAGGACGAAAAGAAAGAAAAAGGATAGAGAAAATGTTCAGCCTAAGCCATTACCAGCGGGGAGCCATGAAGCAGCAAGGAGATGACAGCAAGAAACTCAGCTCCTTGTGAGTCATATCGCCACTGTCCAAGATCGTCCCGTAACAGTGACAATATTTCGCTGCCGCACACCTTGACAAAGCGCTGGTGTACCGGGTGTGGTGGGTATAAATGCGGTGGTGTGGTGGTGTGGTCAGCAGTAGAGTGTCAGGAGCTCTTCAGTCAACATGGTAACTCACACAACCTTCCTTATGACACCAACACCACTTGGTGTGCATTGTTGGTCTCCTTCTCTTGTCATAACTATTGGTGTGGTGTACTGGTGCTGCTGTAACACAAACTGCAGCACAGTGTACAGCACCAACACTAGTGCTGCTCTAACACAAACTGCAGCACAGTGTACAGCACCAACACTAGTGCTGCTCTAACACAAACTGCAGCACATGCACGGCACCAACACTGGTGCTGCTCTAACACAAACTGCAGCACAAGTACAGCACCAGCACTGGTGCTGCTCTAACACAAACTGCAGCACATGTACAGCACAACATCGTCTCCCTCAGAACCGTGTGCTGTTCGCCGTGTTCGCCCTCATCCTCCTCATCGCCGGTGTGGCCCAAGCCGGCTTTAAAGGTGGCTTTGGCGGAGGTGGCTCTGGAGGAGGTGGCTTTGGAGGAGGTGGCTTTGGCGGCGGTGGTGGATACGGACGCGGTGGTGGTGGTGGTGGTGGTGGATTTGGTGGAGGTCGCAGAGGTTAGAGCTGTTGTTTTGTCACTGATCGCATATCGCATTTGGCTTTTAAAAATTAGGCAAAAATAACGCCAGACGTAGGAGAAAAAAAAATAATTTCTTATAAACCAAATTCAATTTTAAAAAATCACCAATTCTTTTTTAGTTCATCAAGGCCTGCATTTGACGTTGAACATTTTGAAGCCTGTAATGTTCGTCTGGAGGGCAAATAAAACATTAATACAAAAATATCTTCGAGAATAACAAGCAAGTGGTATGAACAACACCATTTTATTTCTGCTTTAGTAATTTCAAAATACCTTTCCTTCCCACAGGTGGCGGTGGATATGGAGGTGAGTTGGCCACAGATTTTCACCTGCATATTTTTTAAGACTATTTTTTACTGAATGACACCTGCTTAATAACCTTCACTATAATGTGTTCGTATTGCTCTGACCGAATTACGTTTTTCAATATATGCTGAAAGTTTGACCTCTTCCCAAAAAAAGTATATTACATTTTTATTTCATTTTCTTCCTTATATTTATCAACAAAGATCTTAGAGTTACCTAGTTTTTATTGCTACATTGTCACCTTTACTGATAATATTAACTTTATTTTCCAGGCAAGTAAGGCCAAGAGGTCGCCAGGAGGGACAATTATGCTGTATCGCTTCCTTTGTCTAAATAAATCAAGCAAACTGTATTTTCTTGTATTATTTCCAGTTCCTACCATTCCCTGCCATTCCCTGCAAGATTTATTCCTTCTCCTCTCCCATTATGGTAGTACAGGATAAAATACAGTACCTTACTGGACAACAATCAGTAACAATAATAATAGTAGTAGTAGTAGTAGTAGTAGTAGTAGAAGTAGTAGTAGTAGTATGGGAACAATGAACACACTAAAGACTTGGAAGGAAGGGGGAAAGGATGCAGATTTGAAAAATGCACCTTTAGGTTTTGATTTCATGTCGATATGAAGAATTTCAAATGACTTATGGCGAAAAACGTTTTTTTTTTTTTTTACATCTTTTTATTTACCTTTTTGGGCCTACAATCTTGGCCTTGGGCCAATTTGGCCCAAATTTTAATTAGGTGATCAGGTCATAGCCCATCATCCTTGTAATTTTAGTCAAAATTGCACCAGTAGTTCTCTCGGAAAGATATTAACAGACACAAAGAGAGACAGACTGACAATCAAACAAACAAACACACAACCGACTGAAAACGATACCCGTCACCGAGCCCCTCCGGGGCGTAAACGGGAAATAAATAAATTAAAACAGTAATGTTTAACTATGTCTCTGGCTTAAATTATCTTGCTTTTGTTTTTTCTTGGAGAGAAAAATCTTGAGGGTTTCTGGCCTTTGGTTCCTTCTTGTTAAAAAGAAAATCCTAGCCTCCTTCAGCCAACCAACATCTTAGAGATATGAAGTTAAGATGAAGACAACTACTTAAAGAACACCACCACCGGATATCTTTACCTAAATGAACTGCATCAAGTGGATGGTGCATAAACCCCGCCACAAAACTCCTAATTCCGTAAGCCATTTATTTTAACGCACCAGGGACCTTCTACACAGCAAGTACCATGTCAGACTATACTCTCACTAAACGTATTTACTACGTCACTTATACTCTCACTAAATGTAATTACTACGTCACTTATACTCTCACTAAAGGTAATTACTACGTCACTTATACTCTCACTAAACGTAATTACTACGTCACTTACTTATACTCTCACTAAACGTAATTACAATGCCACTTACTTATACTCTCACTAAAGGTAATTACTACGTCACTTATACTCTCACTAAATGTAATTACTACGTCACTTATACTCTCACTAAAGGTAATTACTAAGTCACTTATACTCTCACTAAACGTAATTACTACGTCACTTATACTCTAACTAAACGTAATTACTACGTCACTTATACTCTTACTAAAGGTAATTACTACGTCACTTATACTCTCACTAAACGTAATTACTACGTCACTTATACTCTCACTAAACGTAATTACTACGTCACTTATACTCTCACTAAACGTAATTACTACGTCACTTATACTCTCACTAACGTAATTACTACGTCACTTATACTCTCACTAAACGTAATTACTACGTCACTTATACTCTCATTAAACGTAATTACTATGTCACTTATACTCTCACTAAAGGTAATTACTACGTCACTTATACTCACACTAAAGGTAATTACTACGTCACTTATACTCTCACTAAAGGTAATTACTACGTCACTTATACTCTCACTGAAGGTAATTACTACGTCACTTATACTCTCACTAAACGTAATTACTATGTACTTATACTCTCACTAAACGTAATTACTACGTCACTTATACTCTCACTAAACGTAATTACTACGTCACTTATACTCTCACTAAACGTAATTACTACGTCACTTATACTCTCACTAAACGTAATTACTACGTCACTTATACTCTCATTAAACGTAATTACTACGTCACCTATACTCTCACTAAAGATAATTACTACGTCACTTATACTCTCACTAAAGGTAATTACTACGTCACTTATACTCTCACTGAAGGTAATTACTACGTCACTTATACTCTCACTAAAGGTAATTACTACGTCACTTACTTATACTCTCACTAAAGGCAATTACAATGCCACTTACTTATACTCTCACTAAAGGTAATTACTACGTCAATTACCTCTACGGTGAATTATCGTCACTTGGACAAACTGTTCACTTCTACAACGCTCTTGTACTAAGATGGCTTCTCAGGTGGGTTTGGAAGGTTATTTTACAGCCCAGAGACTTACTAATGGATTGAAAGCCTTTGAAAAACCCGTGCACACACACACACACACACACACACGCGTGTAAATAGATAGATAGATAGAGATAGACAGATAGATAGACAGACAGAGATATAACTACAGAAGTATGTCTTGTTATGCGGTGCAGTATACACAGGGTACATACACGTGGCCATAAAAATTGTTTCTAAATATGCAAAAAACCTTCAGAGTTTAAATTCTGGTAAATTTGGTACAATTCTGTCCAACAGTTTCAACAAAATCTTCTTAACAAACACAAACACAAGGACAAACAGGACCAACAAACACAAACACAGGGACAGACTAACGACCCCAAACACATCACCCCCTTGGCCTTCCATGCGCGGGTGTAAAAATCCTGCATCGTTGGAGATAAAACCCCATCTTGTTACACCTGAGCGTCTTAAATCAGCGGAAGACGCAGGTGAGTCTCAGGAAGCACAGGTAAGCAAGGAAATAAATTAATCTTGTGTTCAGCAGGAATTAATCTAAATATCTTACACTCAACTGATCCTCAATTTTCACCCCCTTAATCCGACTCATTTTCATTTCCATTCGGCCACTGTCAGACGATTAGGTTCAGCTGACAGGAATCCTAATATGAAGGGGTTCGAACAAGGGTACATCCAGCCTCTCAAGCTCTAAAAGCCTCCCATAAGCTGGATAAAATCGTCTGGAGGTGACAAGGATAAATTAAAAGAAATGGGTCTCAGAAATAAGCTAAATAACAGGCCTGGCTCTGCTGTTATCCATGTAGGAGGCCAATTGGAAGTCGCCAGAGAGGATCGGGTTGATGTGTCTGTCTGGTGGTAGTTTTAATAATTTTGGCATGATTAATGGCACACACACACACACACACACACACACACACACACACACACACACATACACACACACACACACACAAACACAAACACACACAGGTAGGCACAATAATATACGGTTAAATAAATTCATTGCCGTTCTTATCCCCTTGGTGGACGGTCAAAGCGTCTAGTGAAAGAAAGTAATTATTAAAAACCTGACTTCTTTTTCTTTAGTAACCATGGATACTGATATTTTGGAAAACATAAACGACACAAACATAAATATATTTCTTTAACTTCACGTATGATCAAAAAAAAAATGTATTCTTGAACGACTTTCCACATTACATTCGATTTTAATTTTTAGTTCCTCATTTTCTTTTTGTTAATATTTTGAACCGAGCACTTACACTATCCCAGCCGTGGCTCCTCCTGTATTAGTATTACAAGAATGTATGTATATGGAAAGACTGTCCTCTCATATATGGGAAGTTGTGATATGAAAAGGAACAAACGTACCACCTAAAAGAAAGGAAACCAAAGTTGAAAACAGAAAAGAACGATAGAAAGAAGGAAAGAAAGAATGATAGACAGAAAGACAGACACAGAGAAAAACAGACTGACAGACAGACAGACAAAATGACAAAATGACAGAAAAAAGAGAGAAACGAACGAAAAATGAAGGACGAAAAGAAAGAAAAAGGATAGAGAAAATATACAGCCTAAGCCATTACCTGCAGGAAGCCATGAAGCAGCAAGAAGATGACAGCAAGAAACTCAGCTCCCTGTGAGTCATATCGCAACTGACCAAGATCGTCCCATAACAGTGACAATATTTCGCTTCCGAAGACCTTGACAAAGCGCTGGTGTACCGGGTGTGGTGGGTATAAATGTGGTGGTGTGGTCATCAGTGGAGTGTCAGCAGCGCTACAGTCAACATGGTAACTCACACAACCTTCCTTATCACACCAACACCACTTGGTGTGCATTGTTGGTCTCCTTCTCTTGTCATAACTATTGGTGTGGTGAACTGGTGCTGCTGTAACACAGCAACAAACTACAGCACAGTGTAGAGCACCACCACTGGTGCTGCTCTAACACAAACTGCAGCACATGTACAGCACCAACACTGCTGCTGCTCTAAAACAAACTGCAGCACATGTACAGTACCAACACTGCTGCTGCTCTAAAACAAACTGCAGCACATGTACAGCACAACATCGTCTCCCTCAGAACCGTGTGCTGTTCGCCGTGTTCGCCCTCATCCTCCTCATCGCCGGTGTGGCCCAAGCCGGCTTTAAAGGTGGCTTTGGCGGAGGTGGTTCTGGAGGAGGTGGCTTTGGAGGAGGTGGCTTTGGCGGCGGTGGGGGATACGGACGCGGTGGTGGTGGTGGTGGTGGTGGATTTGGTGGAGGTCGCAGAGGTTAGAGCTCTTGTTTTGTCACTGATCGCATATCACATTTGGCTTTAAATAATTAGGCAAATATAACGCCAGATGAAGGAGAAAAAAAAATAATTTCTTATAAACCAAATTCAATTCCAAAAAAATCACCAATTCTTTTTTAGTTCATCAAGGCCTGCATTTGACGTTCAACATTTTGAAGCCTGTAATGTTCGTTTCGAGGGTAAATAAAACATTAATACAAAAATATCTTCGAGAATAACAAGCAAGTGGTATGAACAACACCATTTCATTTCTGCTTTATTAATTTCAAAATACCTTTCCTTCCCACAGGTGGCGGTGGATATGGAGGTGAGTTGGCCACAGATTTTCACCTGCATATTTTTTAAGACTATTTTTTACTGAATGACACCTGCTTAATAACCTTCACTATAATATGTTCGTATTGCTCTGACCGAATTACGTTTTTCAATATATGCTGAAAGTTTGACCTCTTCCCAAAAAAAGTATATTACATTTCTATTTCATTTTCTTCCTTATATTTATCAACAAAGATCTTATAGTTACCTAGTTTTTATTGCTACATTGTCACCTTTACTGATAATATTAACTTTATTTTCCAGGCAAGTAAGGCCAAGAGGTCGCCAGGAGGGACAATTATGCTGTATCGCTTCCTTGGTCTAAATAAATCAAGCAAACTGTATTTTCTTGTATTATTTGCAGTTCCTACCATTCCCTGCCATTCCCTGCAAGATTTATTCCTTTTCCTCTCCCCTTATGGTGGTACGGGATAAAATAGAGCGCTATGGCGGACAACAAACTTAAATAATAATAATAATAATGATAATAATAATAAAAGTCGTAGTTGTAATAGTAGTAGTAGTAGTAGTAGTAGTAGTAAAAATTAACACGCTGAAGACTTGGAAGGACAGGGGGATATTATGGCATGGTTTGTGGGTAACTTGGCACTTCAGTATATTATAGAGAACAGAGCTACGTCTATGCATACTTATGCACCTTTGTTTCTTCCTTTTTGTAATTAGTGCATACCTTTACCTCACTGCCTAAATCCTGAAAAATCATTAAATCTCACCATCATCCACATTATACACCTGTACACTAATAAAGTAAGCGGTCTTTATTTCAAACGTGGTCTTTGTTTCCAACATTACTCTGTGATTTTTATCATTTTAATATTAAAGAGAAACAAACATTTATCAAGGCTAATTCTTTTTTACTCAAATACTGAATAATCATTTGCCTTCATGCTCGGAGACACTGGCTGATCTCGGGTGGAAATTCGCTGCCTCTCTACTGTTAATCAACACGAAGCGATGACAAGGCACAGCAAACCCGTCCCCGGCAGTCATTTTAGTGCTGACGTATAAACACAACAGGATATCTAGTCAAGTTGTCACAGATAAAATTTGGAGTAAGTTGGGTGAGAATTGACGATTTTATGCCCATTTGAAATTTATGGTTCGACCCAACTGACACTGACCCCCCTACCGCTCTCTGGAGGGTGACCCTCCTGATGTAATGAGACATGTTATAGGATGCAGATTTGAAAGATGCATCTTTAGGTTTTGGTTTCATGTTGACATGACGAATTTGATTGGAGTTATGGCGAAAAACGATCTTTTTTACTTTTTTATTTACTTTTTTGGGGCCTACAGCCTAGGTCTTGGCCCAATTTGACCCAGAATTTAATCAAATGATCAGAAGGTCATAGCCCATCATCCCTGTAATTTTAGTCAAAGTCGCACCATTAGAGTTCGCGTAAAGTTATTAACAGAAAGACAGACACACACAGAGACAGACAAAAACACAAACAAACAAACAACCGAGTGAAAATAATACCCGTCTCCGAGCCCCTCCGGGGGGTACACAGGAAATATATAAAAACAGTAATGTTCACCCATGTCTCTACCTTAAATTATCTTGCTTTTTTCTTGGAGAGAAAAATCTTGAGGGCTTCTGGCCTCTGGCTCGTCTTTCTTAAGAAGAAAATCCTACCCTCCTTCAACCAACAAGCATGTTACAGACATGAAGTTAAGATGAAGAAAACTACTTAAATAACACCGCTACAGGATATCCTTCACCTAAATATACTGCATTAACTGGATCGCCACAAAACTGTTAATTCCTTAAGCCATATATTTAATGCACCAGGGACCTTGTACACAGCAATTACTATGTGAGCCTATACTCTCACTAAAGGTAATTACTACGTCACTTATACTCTCACTAAAGGTAATTACTACGTCACTTATACTCTCACTAAAGGTAATTACTACGTCACTTATACTCTCACTAAAGGTAATTACTACGTCACTTATACTCTCACTAAAGGTAATTACTACGTCACTTATACTCTCACTAAAGGTAATTACTACGTCACTTATACTCTCACTAAAGGTAATTACTACGTCACTTATACTCTCACTAAAGGTAATTACTACGGTACGTCACTTACCCCTATGGTAAATATAATGTCTTGTTATGCGGTGCAGTGTACACAGGCCTCATACAGGTGGACTTAAAGATATTTTTTTTTTTTCCTAACTATGTCGAAAACTTTCAAAGAATGAATTATGGTAAATTTGGTGCCATTCCGTCCAACAGTTTTAACATAATCTTATTAACAAACACAAACACAGGGACACACAAACCACACCAAACACATCACTCCCTTGGGCTTCCACGCGCGGGTGTAAAAATCCTGCATCGTTGGAGATGAAGCCCAATCTTGTTACACCTGAGCTTCTTAAATCAGCGGAAGACGCAGGTGAGTCTCCGGAAGCACAGGTAAACAAGGAACTAAATTAATCTGGTGTTCAATAGGAATTAATCTAAATATCTCACTCAACTAACCCTCAATTTTCACCCCCTTAATCCGACTCATTTTCATTGTCATTCGGCCACTGTCAGACGATTATATTCAGCTGAGAGAAACCCTCTTGTGCAAGGGTTTGAACAAGGGTACATCCAGCCTCTCAAGCTCTAAAAGCCTCCCATAAGCTGGATAAAATCGTCTGGAGGTGACAAGGATAAATTAAAAGAAATGGGTCTCAGAAATAAACTACAAAACAGGCCTGGCTCTGCTGTTACCCATGTAGTAGGCCAATTGGAAGTCGCCAGAGAGGATCGGGTTGATGTGTCTGTGTTTGGTGGTAGTTTTAATAATTTTGGCATGATTAATGGCACGCACACACACACACACACACACACAGACGCAGGTAGGCACAAAAATGAATCCTTAAATAAAATCCATTGTCGTTGTTATCCCCTTGGTGGACGGTCAAAGCATCTAGTGAAATAGTGTAATTATTAAAAACCTGATTTCTTTTTCTTTAGTAACCATGGATACTGATATTTTGGAAAACATAAACGACACAAACATAAATATATTTCTTTAACTTCACGTATGATCCAAAAAAAAAAAAAAAAGTATTCTTGAACGACTTTCCACATTACATTCGATTTTAATTTTTAGTTCCTCATTTTCTTTTTGTTAATATTTTGAACCGAGCACTTACACTATCCCAGCCGTGGCTCCTCCTGTATTAGTATTACAAGAATGTATGTATATGGAAAGACTGTCCTCTGATATATGGGAAGTTGTGAAATGAAAAGGAACAAACGTACCACCTAAAAGAAAGGAAACCAAAGTTGAAAACAGAAAAGAACGAGAGAAAGACGGAAAGAAAGAATGATAGACAGAAAGACAGACACAGAGAAAAACAGACCGACAGACAGACAGAAAGACAAAAAGGCAGAAAAAAGAGAGAAACGGACGAAAAATGAAAGACGAAAAGAAAGAAGGATAGAGAAAATGTTCAGCCTAGGCCATTACCTGCGGGGAGCCATGAAGCAGCAAGGAGATGACAGCAAGAAACCCAACTCCTTGTGAGTCCTACCGCCGCTGACCAAGATCGTCCCGTAACAGTGACAATATTTCGCTGCCGCAGACCTTGACAAAGCGCTGGTGTACCGGGTGTGGTGGGTATAAATGTGGTGGTGTGGTGGTGTGGTCATCAGTGGAGTGTCAGCAGCGCTACAGTCAATATGGTAACTCACACAACCTTCCTTATGACACCAACACCACTTGGTGTGCATTGTTGGTCTCCTTCTCTTGTCATAACTATTGGTGTGGTGTACTGGTGCTCCTGTAACACAGCAACAAACTGCAGCACAATGTACAGCACCAACACTGGCGCTGCTGTAACACAAACTGCGCACATGTAGAGCACCAACACTGGTGCTACTCTAACACAAACTGCAGCACATGTACAGCACCAACACTGGTGCTGCTCTAACACAAACTGCAGCACATGTACAGCACCAACACTGGTGCTGCTCTAACACAAACTGCAGCACATGTACAGCACAACATCGTCTCCCTCAGAACCGTGTGCTGTTCGCCGTGTTCGCCCTCATCCTCCTCATCGCCGGTGTGGCCCAAGCCGGCTTTAAAGGTGGCTTTGGCGGAGGCGGCTCTGGAGGAGGTGGCTTTGGAGGAGGTGGCTTTGGCGGCGGTGGTGGATACGGACGCGGTGGTGGTGGTGGTGGATTTGGTGGAGGTCGCAGAGGTTAGAGCTGTTGTTTTGTCACTGATCGCATATCACATTTGGCTTGAAATAATTAGGCAAAATTAACGGCAGATGTAGGAGAAAAAAATAATAATTTCTTATAAACCAAATTCAATTTTTAAAAATCACCAATTCCTTTTTAGTTTATCAAGGCCTGCATTTGACGTTGAACATTTTGAAGCCTGTAATGTTCGTCTCGAGGGTAAATAATACAATAATATAAAAATATCTTCGAGAATAACAAGCAAGTGGTATGAACAACACCATTTTATTTCTGCTTTAGTAATTTCAAAATACCTTTCCTTCCCACAGGTGGCGGTGGATATGGAGGTGAGTTGGCCACAGATTTTCACCTGCATATTTTTTAAGACTATTTTTTACTGAATGACACCTGCTTAATAACCTTCACTATAATGTGTTCGTATTGCTCTGACCGAATTACCTTTTTCAATATATGCTGAAAGTTTGACCTCTTCCCAAAAAAAGTATATTACATTTTTATTTCATTTTCTTCCTTATATTTATCAACAAAGATCTTATAGTTACCTAGTTTTTATTGCTACATTGTCACCTTTACTGATAATATTAACTTTATTTTCCAGGCAAGTAAGGCCAAGAGGTCGCCAGGAGGGACAATTATGCTGTATCGCTTCCTTGGTCTAAATAAATCAAGCAAACTGTATTTTCTTGTATTATTTGCAGTTCCTACCATTCCCTGCCATTCCCTGCAAGATTTATTCCTTTTCCTCTCCCATTATGGTGGTACGGGATATAATAGAGTGCTATGGTGGACAACAATCTTTAATAATAATAATCCATCCATCCATCCATCATCCAATCCTACGTTGCCCCATGAGGAGCGTAGAAGCCCTGGGCTAGGCAAGTTGGTCCTGACATTTAAGATGAGAGTGACCAGCCTCACTCATCCCTGAGTGGCATTACGTGAGCAATCAACCCCAAACACCCCTTGGATATAAACCTTCACCGGCTCTATCCGATTGGAGCCCCGTAATAACCCACTAAACCACCAGGCGCCACAATCTGGTTATATAGTAATCACCCAGCATAGTAAATGGTTTCCTGATGTACAGGAAACCATTTGACTTGTCACTCAGTGTAGAGTCACCCACAGGCAGAAGTAAGAAGAAAGAATGAAGGAAAGAAAGACAGAAGAGGGAGTGCTAAGGCATAATGAGACAGAAGAGGATGGAAGGGAAGAAGGTTTGGAGGAGAGGAAAGGGCAGACACCCGAGAGCACCACTACATCGAGTGAGTGGATGGCGAGCGCCCCCCACCTGCCAGTAATAATAATAATAATAATAATAATAATAATAATAATAATAATAATAATAACAATAGTAGTAGTATTAGTAAGGTAACAATTAACACACTGAGGACTTGGAAGGACAGGGGGATATTATGGCATGGTTTGTGGGTAACTTGGCACTTCAGTATATTATAAAGAACAGAGCCACGTCCACGCATACTGATACACCTTTGTTTCTTCCTTTTTTTAATTAGAACATACCTTTACCTGACTGACTAAATCCTCACACCTCAATAAATCTCACCATCATCCACATTACACACCTGTGCACTAATAAAGTAAGCGGGATTTATTTCAAAGGTGGTCTTTATTTCAAACCTTATTCTGAGCTTATTAAAATTATAATATTAAAACAAAAACAAACATTTATAAGGAGAATTATTTTTTTACTCAAATATTAAATAAACACTTGGCTTCAGGCTCGGGGACACTGCCTGATCTTACATGGAAATTCACAGCGTCTTTACTGTTCATAAGTAAGTAAATACATTAAATAAACAAATAAATTATAGAAGTAATTTTGAGCTAAAATTATCTTGTTTTCGTATTTTCTTCGAGGGAACAAGCTAGCTGGCTCCTGGCCTTTGGTTCCTTCTTCCTTAAAAAAAAAAAAAAATAGCCTCCGTTGGCCTACAAACATCTTTGAAACATGAAGTTAAAATGGAGACAACTACTTAAAAATCACCACAATCCTTTACCTAAACGGATGAAGTGGATGATGACAAAAGCCCGCCACAAAACTCTTAATTCCACAACCCATATATTTTACTGCACCAGGGACCTTCAACACAGCAAGTACCATTTCAGCTGATACTCTCACTAAAGGTAATTACTACGTCACATACTTATACTCTCACTAAAGGTAATTACTACGTCACATACTTATACTCTCACTAAAGGTAATTACTACGTCACATACTTATACTCTCACTAAAGGTAATTACTACTTCACATACTTATACTCTCACTAAAGGTAATTACTACGTCACATACTTATACTCTCACTAAAGGTAATTACTACGTCACATACTTATACTCTCACTAAAGGTAATTACTACGTCACATACTTATACTCTCACTAAAGGTAATTACTACGTCACATACTTATACTCTCACTAAAGGTAATTACTACGTCACATACTTATACTCTCACTAAAGGTAATTACTACGTCACATACTTATACTCTCACTAAAGGTAATTACTACGTCACTTACCCCTAGCGTGAATTATCGCCACTTGGACAAATTGTTAGAGGCAGTCTGCAATCCCAGTGTACCCAAGATCGAATCCCAACTGGGACAGGGAATAATTCAAGGATTTGAATTTCATATAATCAGACTTTACTAATCTACCAGAAGACCCGCCGACATGTCATAAAAATACCCCCGCTAATACCGGTACACCAGTACTGTACGAGACAGCCCTAGCATGTATTCAGTATGGACGGTGGGTGTTAGTGCCGAGGTGGTGACATGTGGAGGTGTGTAGGAGGACTACTGGGCCTTGGGATAGGCCCTGAAGCCTTTGCCCAAAGTCAAACACATTAAAAAAAAAAAATGGCTTCTCGTATGGGTGTGGGAAGGTTATTTTCATGCCGAGAGACCTAACACGATTGCAAGCCTTTGAAAAGTGCGTGCACACACACACACACACACACACACACACACACACACACACACACACATGAATAGACAGATAAAAAGAAATAGACAGATAGACAGACAGAGATGTAAGTACAGAAATATAATGTCTTGTTATGCGGTGCAGTGTACAAAGGTGGCCATAAAATTATTTCCTAAATATGCCGAAAACTTCCAAAGTTTAAATATCGCTTACATAGATAGATAGATAGATAGATAGATAGATAGAGAGAGAGACAGATAGATATAGATATAGATATAGATATGGCTGAGGGGGACGGGGCAATATCTTGGCGGGGAGTAGCGAGTAAGGCAGTGTTCCCTTTCCCAAAACCCCAAGCACTCCGTGTCATGCTCGTGACCGTATACACTGTAACCTGAAAAGTGTGGACGTGCAAACTGGAGAGACAGTCAGCCCGGCAAACGTACCCATACAAACAGGCACTGTGAATAATTATATCAATCAGCCAGCACATGTGGGCAGGGGGAGATTTTGCGGATGCCGTGTACACCCTGCCAAAGAAAGTATCGGCCCCATTGCAGCACGTATCATTCTGAAACATGGACGAAGCATTGTGAAATATGGGGCATCCTGTAATTACAAGTGCATATATTATCTTTGGTAATTATTAGAACTCAAAATTCCAGAAAGATTCACATTCCCCTTTGGTATATTTTTTGGCACCACATTTATAGACGTGCATGTGTCCGCGGAAGTTGCTTATTTTCACAACCATCGTACCCTAAGGAACTGATACTTTTTAGGGAAGCGTGTACCTCGCCCGGCAGTCTCTCGCTCTTGATGATGAAGGTGTGTTTAACTAAAACTGCAAAAACAGAATTAGTTCATCCTCGCCTCACCTTCAGCCTTTCCAATAAGAATAAAAGAAAAAAAATGAAACAAAGAGACACTCAAACACAATCAATCAATCAATCATTTCCTGTGGCACCCCACGGGATGCGCAGGGCCTCAGTGAACTCTCTCCACCAATATTTGTCTCTTGCCGTCTCCTTCAGGTCCCACCGACACTCCTCTCCTGCTTCTTTTTTCATTGTCCTCAACCAGGTTTCCCTCGGCCTACCTCTACCTCTTCTTCCTCTAGCAGTCCACTCTGGCACATCCTGTATTAAACTACCTTCTTTTCTGTATATGTGCCCCAGCCACTTCCAGCGAGACAGTCTCACATATTCATTAACTGGTTCCACTCTCGTAATATCCCTTACTCTTCCATTTGTAACTCTGTCTTGCCACTTTACCCCAAGAATCCTTCTCAGTATTTTATTCTCAAATCCTAATACTTTCTGATCTGTTGCAATTGTACTGTACCATGACTCATGCCCGTAAATTAAAATTGGTCTAACCATGGACTTGTAAATTTTCACTTTAGTATGTACCGAAAGCATATTATTATTCCAAACAGACTTCAACATTCCAACAGCTCGCCAAGCCTGTCTAATCCTCTCCTCACTTTCATTGTTTAATGATCCATTAGATGATACAATCGTTCCTAGATATTTAAAGTTTTCTACATTCTTCACCACATTATTCCCAATTACACAATCGATTTGGTTCAAAAAAAAAAAAAAGAAGAAGGAAAAGAAAGGAAAGAATGAAAAGGGAAAATGTAAAGCCTAGGCCATTACTTGAGGCCATGAAGCAGCAAGGAGATGACAGCAAGAAACTCAGCTCCTTGTGAGTCATATCGCCGCTGACCAAGATCGTCCCGTAACAGTGACAATATTTCGCTGCCGCAGACCTTGACAAAGCGCTGGTGTACCGGGTGTGGTGGGTATAAATGTGGTGGTGTGGTGGTGTGGTCAGCAGTGGAGTGTCAGCAGCGCTTCAGTCAACATGGTAACTCACACAACCTTCCTTGTTGAGATGTGATAAAGAGATGTGACTAGGGGTAGGCTGTGCTATACTCCTCTTACTCAAACCTGGCTAAAATTACCCTCTGTCTATCTTCAGCTCTGAGTTTTAGCCATAGATTAGCACCCAAAATGATACTAGTCATGAAGAAGTGCTATGGGATAAATGTACAGCTGTTATATGGTCCTATTCTGACACTAGGCTACATGAAATACACTGCAAAAGGACGAAAACCTGAGCCAACTTAGGGTGAAAGGAGTATAGTGGCGAGGTGTGCTGGGAATGCTATTAACAGGGTAACACGAAGCACACCTGCCTCCCCCAGACCCGTGTGGTGTTCGCCCTCTTCGCCTTCTTTCTTCTGATCGCCGGTGCTGTCGCCGGAGGTGGCTTTGGCGGCGGCGGCGGTCGGGGAGGCGGTGGTGGCGGATACGGACGCGGTGGCTCTGGAGGTGGTGGATTCGGAGGCGGCGGTCGTGGTGGTGGTGAGTGCTTGTGTTTTGCTATTAAAGACTGGTTTATCTGGGTCATCTTCTCGTTAGTTACATTTTCTCGTTTCTGTATCTATATAAAAGCCACTGACGGACGAGAGAGAGAGAATGTCGTAACTTGCGTAATGTCTTTTCAATCAGTGAACTAGAATATATATACATTACTTGAATATTTACCAAACATATTTCAATTCCTATTCCACCCAAAACAAACAGACAAAAGGATATCATTACATGCATCTTCACAAACCGTAACGACATACCCCACCTAATCTGAAAGAAGGTGTATGTGTAAGTCATTTTAATCAACACATTACCTTTGTGTTTGTAATTTTATATATTGTCAGTTCATTAATTTTCTCACCCATGTTAATTTTTTTTTTTTTTTTCCCCACAGGTGGCGGTGGGGGAGGATATGGAGGTGGGTTATCAGACAGACAGACTTTATTACAGCTCAAGGTTCAGCTCAAACGTGAACCCAGTGGACTGCAGGCTTAAGTTGCCCTCCTCCTGCAGCTTACCATCCTCCTTTTGGGAGGATAGGGGTATGGTTGAGGGACGTTTGTATAGCCAGGTAGTTCAGCCGCCTGGTTATATCAGTGCCACCACGTGAAGGCGTCCCCCTCAATTACGTGCCATCAGGATAAACCACCAATATAATTATCATCCACACCTTCATAAACACAGGCGGGTCCACCCATAGCACTGCACTAGCACTCCTGGGTGATATCGTGTGTTGTTGGATGGTGCAGTCTGCCGGTGTGGGGCGGGTGTGGCAGTGGGAGTAGAAAATTAACAAATGATGCTGAATTGACACAAGAACCCATCCGGCGGGAGTGAGGGAAGATTGTTACATATGGATCACCAATTCTTTCTAAAAATTAAACCTTTCTTTAATTTTATGACTTTCATCCCGTGTCTCTATATTTTTTCTTTCACTTCCCCGTCTTTCCAAAATTAAATCTAACTTTAATTTTATCACTTTCATCCTGTGTTTATATATATATATTTTTTTTTTGCTTCCCTGTCTTTCCAAAATTTAATCTAACTTTAATTTTATCACTTTCATCCTGTTTATATATATTTTTTTTTACTTCCCCGTCTTTCCAAAATTAAATTTATCTTTAATTTTATCACTTTCATCCTGCCTTTAATTCTCTCTTTCTTTGCTTCCAGGCTACGGAAAATAAAATCGAGAGGCCATCGAGAGCATTACTTCCAAAACACTTGACTGATTTACTGACCTGGATTAAACCTGAATAAACGAAATCATCCGTATTCTTTAGTTTTATTTGCATTTTTTCACCTGTGTTCGTGGGGGTAGTCAGGTGGGGGGAGATTGAGCCCCCCCTCCCCCCCTCCTGGGCCAATAAGGTACATGTGGTGGTGATTCATGTCTTTATTTGCATTTATTTTTATTGATTCAGGTGTTAATTACTGTCACCTGGGTTGTTTCCTTTACTACTTAAGATCTGATAAACTTATTATTATTATTATTTTTATTATTATTATTATTACTATTATTATTATTATTATTATCTTTATTATTATTATTATTATTATTATTATTATTATTATTATTATCATTATTAGTAGTAGTAGTGGTAGTAGTAGAAGTAGTAGTAGTACAAGTGGTGGTGGTGGTGGTGGTGGTCGTGGTGGTGGTGGTGATGGTGGTGGTGGTGGTGATGGTAGTAGTAGTAGTAATAGTAGTAATAGTAGTAGTAATAATAATAGTAATAATAATAACGTAAGCAGCAGAAAAAAATGTCAGAATTCCAGCAACCTCAGATATATAATAACAGAACGAGATGCTTTTTTTAATTCATCACCCAATTCCAAAAACCATCGACATTTACCATATATAAAAAAAAAAATCTACATGGAGAAAGGTATATATAAAAAAAAAACTCAAAAATCCACCCTTATATATACTTTTATTGGTGCTTTTTTTTAAGGCAATTTTCACATATATCTTGAAATATTTAGATTTTTGGAAAAGATTTTGGAACTTGTGAGAAAAAAAAAATTGCCGTCCATCTCATCCTGACATGACTGGCGATGGCTTGCTTACTTTCCATACCCCCCGCCTGTGAGAGAGAGAGAGAGAGAGAGAGAGAGAGAGAGAGAATTGATTGATTGATTGGTTGGTTCGTTGATTGATTGATTGACTGACTGGTTGATTGATTGACTGACTGACTGACTGACTGGTTGGTAGGTTGATTGACTGACTGATTGGTTGATTGATTGATTGATTGACTGATTGACTGACTGACTGACTGCCTGACTGACTGGTGGGTTGGTTGATTGATTGGCTGATTGACTGTTCGATTGACTGGTTATTGAACTGACTGATTGACTGATTTATTGACAGGTTGGTTATTTATTTACAGGTTAATTATGGCGAATTTTGTGATGTATTATTATGATGCAGTTCCTGGTTCACCTTATTGTAGATGCTAGTTGTTGTTGTTGTTGCTGTTGTTGTTGTTGATTAATCCTGTCTATCTGGCCTAGTAGATAGAAAAATATGTCCTGCGTATAATTATATCTCGCAAAGATAACTATATTTCAGGAGAAAGAAATTAAAGAAATGTCCTCAGGTTAACCTTAATTATATATCATTCTGTTATGCTAATTATGTCCCTTAAATATTAATTCTCAGTTGGCTGTAATGTGTTTGGTTGTTATATGGGTGAAGGAAAACATATATACAATCCTTCTTAAACTAAACACACGACTAAATCTTCGGAATGTTTATAAATATCAGTTTACTTTTGCAGTGTTACGTAAATACAGATCGGGGGAAGCTATATGGTCAAACTCTCACCATATCCACCACCACCACCACCGCCACCGCCACCGCCTCCATATCCACCTCCACCGCCACGTCTGCCACCGCCACCGCCACCGCCACCGCCACGGCCATAGCCACCTCCGGCGACCGCACCGGCGATCAGAAGAAAGAGGGCGAACAGGGCGAACACCACACGGGTCTGGGGGAGGCGAGTGTTGGTGCTTTACACTGTGTTTTGTGTTACCCTGTTACAGTACACATCAAAAACAGTCACGGCGAGAGAAGGAGATCAACAACTGTACATAAGGAAGGATGTGAGTTACCATGTTGACTGTAGCGCTGCTGACGCTCCACTCATGACCACACCGCCACACCACCACATTTATACTCACCACCACAGCAACGACACTGACAAGGTGAGGTAACGATTGCATTATGTCAAAGTTACCACACACCATTCAGTAATAAACGCTGAAACAGATGCTTGGTGAGTCTTGAAATGAAACCAAACGTAGATAATTCTTCCACCGCACCAGAGAGACAATGGAACAAAGGTATATTACCTAAGAACAGTATTATACATAATAAATTCTAGTTTTTTTTACGCAAGAGAACGAGAATAAGATGTGAATTTCTAGCACTGAAGGAGGAACACAAGAGAAACGTAGACTCAATTAACAACTGAGAATTAACAGAGCTCAACAAATACTAATGAAGGTGATGCTGTGATACGTATTTGGTTAGAGAGGAAGAAATTTTGAGATGGAAATAAAGCGAAGAAGTAAAGGTGAACAGAAACAAGATCCTGCAGTGAAGGGAAGAATAAAGCCAAGATGAGAGAGTAAAAATTGTCTACTTGAGATTTGCAAACGAAAAGGAAAAGTGGGCAGGCAAAGAATTAGTATGGAAAATGACTCTAGTTATTTACGAACACTGGAAAATGAGATGGAGAAGCAAATGATATAAGGAAGTGGAAGAAGTCGGCAAGAAAATTCAGAGGAGAAAGATTACACTCATTTTATCTTCGGGTTTCTTGGAACTGCATCGTCTTCATAGGATCTTAAGTAGGGAGTTTGGGCTTGGAATCGTTGTCCTGGGTTCTGGGGCATGTGTGTGTGTGTGTGTGTGTGTGTGTGTGTGTGTGTGTGTGTGTGTGTGTGTGTGTGTGTGTGTGTGTGTGTGTGTGTGTGTGTGTGCGCAGCCAGACTCCATATCCCATAATTACTTCTAAATTTCTTGTTCCTTGTTGGCCTCCTCTTATTTCACCTCTGGCATTTCTTCAGTATATTATTATCCCTACTTATTAAATGCTCCTTTAACGATATCAAGGCTCAATTATTCTTGTCAGTAAAAACGGCTCAAGTGTGTATTTTTCCACACTGAGTTTGTTAATTGATTCATATTCCAATGTCACTGAAATTGTTATCTTCTCAGCACAATTTTTTTCGTTCAGGTTCACATCAATATTAACTTTTATGAACGAGAAAGCAGCTACAAATTTTAGTCTGCGTGGATACATGGCCACTGCATCATCCAGGTTACCACAGTTACCCCTCTAGGTGTTACTCTAGCTACTCATTCTACCTACAAATCCTCAAAAGGTGAATGGATACCTGTGTCGCGTGGTGCTAGCTGTCTACACGAGGTTCGACCCCTGGCGCTAACGAACCAGCATCTACGTATCTTGCAAAGGTAACCACTAAGCCACAGCGGCAGTGAAAAGGCAAATACAAGTTTCTGCCAAGCCACTGAAGACGTTACAATCTCTGCAGCTTGGCGTCTGATTTAGTGAATGTAGCGTGAAACCACAGGAAATTGGTGGTTGATGAAGAAAGTGATTGACTGGGTGAAGTGACAAGGGAAAGGAGAAAGACGTGAAATGATGGAAGAGTTTTTGAACCTTTAAAAAATAATAACAAAACAAATGGGAATGCTGAGCTCTAAGTCTCTAATTTCTTACAGTCACTTGTTTAACACCTGTACATGTTATATGAGTATGTGATTAGTCTGCATCCCACGGTATACAATGTTAGTCAGCAACGATACAGAAAGACATATTCCATCAGTAGCACATACCTCAAAACATCACCATCAAGAAATGTTTTGATCACTATCACTTGCTCTCCAAATCATCGTTGAATGTATGAAGCTTTTCTTCACACCTTTGCACTCTCAGTTTTAATTATAAGGCCCTGAGTATCATGGAAGAGGTTGGGAAGAGATGGAAGCGGGAGGATGGAGGAGTGGGAGGAAGAGAGGGAAGTGGGATGATGGAGGAGTGGTAGGAAGTGAGGGAAGTGGGAAGACGGAACAGGGAAGTGGCAAGAGGAAGCGCCAAGAAGTGTGACCGAAAGAGGAAACGATGAAGAGGAAACTGAGTACAGAATAAAAATGAAAATAGCTGAGAGTTAGTACACAGTGACACAGGAGTGTGTGGGAGACTTGTAGTATGAGTGTGAATGAGTGTGAATGAAGGAAATACCTGGAGATGATATGCCTAGTGTGTAGTATGATGCGATAAGAAACACGGACACTCCCGGAAGGTGCAGACAAAGACCGCAGGTAAAAAAGTGTGTGCTGAGACGGAATGGTCATAAAATATAACACAGGATTGGAAAGGGACATATATCTGAATGAGCTGCAAGGTCAGAGGAGGCCTAGAAGGAAAGAAACACCTGGCCTAGCCCTCTCATGGTCGGCATAACTCTAGTGGAATCTATGCTAACTTCAGATGATTTAAGTCACGGTTAAATCATAGTACCCTGAGACTGTTAATATTCCAAGTGGCCGTGAAGAAAGCAGGAGAAATGAGAGGAAACCAACTGAAAACACAACTACGGACGAAGGAGGTAGGGAGACGCACGATATAATCTACTAGAGATGGGACGGATTTACCACACACACACACACACACACACACACACACACACACATTGTTAAAGTGACATGTTGCGTGTGGTGGATGGTTTCGCGTGTGGAGTGTGACAGGTAATTGTAAATGGATGGATGGATGCCCCACCTCACTAAGTACCCTCTTTTGATAATAATTTCCTCTAGTTTTAAGTTTTTATATTTCTGCGTCTTGATCTTTGCCTCTCCATTCGTACAAGTGGACAAAAATTTAGGAAGGATATGAAGGTTATCAAGAGGGAGGGGGGGGGGCAAAGATGAGATGGAGGGATGGAGTGGAAAGGTATATGAGTGAGAGGGGGTTGGTGTGAGATGTGAGCAGGGCAATGAAACGGCGGGGAACAGGGCGACATGGAGGCGATTTGTTTGTGGCCACCCCTTACGGGATTAAGGCGTCTGGCAATAGATAGACAGATAGATGAAGCCTTTGATCTGGAGTGGAGGAATATCTAAGACTATATTTCTCCATCTTAGACAGCTCTGAAAGTCTTAAAACACTGTAAATATTTAAACACAGAGACATAAAGAATGTAAACACAGAACCACAATTTACGTGATATGGCTTTGTACAACATATTTTTTTTTCTTTGTGTGTGTGTGTGTGTGTGTGTGTGTGTGTGTGTGTGTGTGTGTGTGTGTGTGTGTGTGTGTGTGTGTGTGTGTGTGTGTGTGTGTGTTCTGTGGATTAAAAGTCTTTGAAAAATCGATAATTCTTTTAAACTGTCCATCTGCTTCCGGTTTACGTTCAAAAACAAGATTAAAGACAGAAGAAAAGAACAAAAACGTACTTGCACACACACACACACACACACACACACACACACACACACACACACACACACACACACACACACACGTACAACTGGTTAACAAAGAAAACAACAGGTCATATTTTACTTTATTTTATTGCCAATTATCATTCCAGATTCATCTTGGAACACTTAGACTGATGGAAATAAGTGTTACGTGGAAATAAGTGTTACGTGGAAATAAGTGTCACGTGGAAATAGGTGCCACGTGGAAATAAGTGTCACGTGTAAATAAGTGCCACGTGTAAATAAGTGTCACGTGTAAATAAATGCCACGTGTAAATAAGTGTCACGTGTAAATAAGTGTCACGTGTAAATAAGTGTCACGTGGAAATAAGTGTCACGTGGAAATAAATGCCACGTGTAAATAAGTGCCACGTGGAGTAAGGCTGTCCACCGCTGTCAGACATCACGACCGGCCGTCACTTATCGTCTTCCATACCCGCCTGTGGAAGTGACAGCGACAGGAGGAGGAAACAGTAATAGTGGTGGTTCAGAGCACAGTAGTGATTGGTGTAACATTGTACATTTATCGTGCATTATAAACTTGGCAGTAATTTTATATAAAAGGAAATAAATTGAAATGTAAGGAGACAAATATCGCCTCAGGACTGAACTGCCTCGGCCACAACGTGAACTAAGTCACAAATCAGGTTAATTGTGTTTACTGTCACGCAGGTAAACTATTGACAACAGCAGAGTAGATACGTATGTGAGTGAACCTAGTTAAAACTCTCACCATATCCACCACCACCACCACCGCCGCCGCCACCGCCACCGCCTCCGTATCCACCGCCACCGCCACGTCTGCCACCGCCACCGCCACCGCCACCGCCACGGCCATAGCCACCTCCGGCGACCGCACCGGCGATCAGAAGAAAGAGGGCGAACAGGGCGAACACCACACGGGTCTGGGGGAGGCGAGTGTTGGTGCTTTACACTGTGTTTTGTGTTACCCTGTTACACTACACATCAAAAACAGTCACGGCGAGAGAAGGAGGCCAACAACTGTACATAAGGAAGGCTGTGTGAGTTACCATGTTGACTGTAGCGCTGCTGAAGCTCCACTGATGACCACACCGCCACACCACCACATTTATACTCACCACCACACCACGATCTATGTCACAGCTATGTTATGACCAGACACCAACAATGCAACACAATACTCCACTGCGATAAGAACAGTAGTTGGGTAATCCTTTAAAAGATATGACTGTCGTTCTGATCACCTGTTTATTGCGCTAGAGAATTGACACGGCAATAAATGATGAGAATTCTTAACAACCTTTTAGATCCATCGTGTTACACAAGACTAAGCATTCGACTTGCGTTCTACATAATCACCTTGATCACGATTTAACTCTGATACCAATACGTGTTTACAATTCCTCAATCTAATTTGTTTTTCGCCTTAATTTTCCTCCTTAAAGATATCTTACCAGGAAACAATATATCAACTGGAGGAGGGACGGTCTCTCAAACATAAAATAATAATAATAATAATAATAATAATAATAATAATAGTTGGAGAGGTAGAAAGCGCAAAATCTATTAACATGTCACCGTACTGAATCGTTTAAATGACATTGGACGAAGAAAACCAAAATAAACGAGAAATTATGGAAACCTCACATACCTTCCCCACCTCCCTTCAGTGCCGTAGGAGGGACGAGGCTACCTGCAACACAAGGGCTGGGCAGGAGAATCGCCACTTTCTTTAGGCCAATAGAAGGATTTGTGTTCTTGTCCCCCCATGCCCGCCTCTTCCGTCACGCAAGGTATATGGGAGTAAAACCTCTATAACCAGGGAATAAGTTTGAAAGATATTATTTTTGTCACCCCTTAACTATGATGCCAAATTCATTTATAAGTAATATTCATTGTTTTTAATATTAACTTTAAAATACTAGAAACATTTAATATACCAATCTTGAGAGAATTTTTATATAGAAGAGACTAAGTAGGAGTGACTGTGAGAGTGAGAGTGTGAGGAAGTAGTGAAAGGGGGAAATGAGAGAGTAAGAAAAAAAGAGAGTGAGAGTGAGTGAGACTGTTAGAGGGATTATGTTTGTGAGAGAGTGGACAGCAGTATATATGAGTGCAAAAGACAGCAGCAGAGAAAAATATATAAGGTGAATGCAGAAGAATGAGGGAGTGTATGAGAGGTGAGTGACATTGAGTGAGCGTGTGAAAGACTGACTAAGCATCTGAGAGGCTGTGTGTGTGTGTGTGTGTGTGTGTGTGTGTGTGTGTGTGTGTGTGTGTGTGTGTGTGTGTGTGTGTGTGTGTGTGTGTGTGTGTGTGTGTGTGTGAGAGAGAGAGAGAGAGAGAGAGAGAGAGAGAGAGAGAAAGAGAGAGAGAGACTGAAAGAGAGGAGAAGAAACTAAGCATAAATCAATCATAAATCTCAGCACGAACTTCCATACACTATTAAATAAACAAAGAAGGAATTAAACACGAAAAGCCTGCAAAGGATGTCCCCTGAAAACGAAAGCACAACCTCAAAAATTGCCAACATCGCCACGGGAATGCAAGATGGTCTCCACGCAGGCACAGAACACCTATATACTCGTGTGCAATTGCCATGTTGATCAGTGAACATGCAAGAACGTAGTACCTCAAAATTTATGCTTGTATGGGGTGACTTCTGTGCCCATAGACCCCTTTTAAAGACCTGAATAAAAGGATAAAGAAATGAAAAAGGTGTTTGTGGGTATCAGACTGAGGAATTGTTATATCAAATCTTCGGAGAAATAAGGAAGAAATGATGGACTGGCATCAAAAAGAGAAACTGCTTGGAAGAAAGAAGAAGAAGGCCGAAGGAAGGTGAGAGATACAGTAGGTCTTTACCGTAGCGTGGAGACCTAAATAAAAAGGCAGTAGCAATATCCACTCACTCTTTAAGCAAATCAGAACACATTAATTTTTCAAGGTTCATTTAAGACGCCTGAATACATTACGCTGAAAAAAAAAAAAAGGAGGTCACAGGCTGAAGAAATGTCAAAATCAGTCACGTAGAATTATTCCAAAGCTAACCAGTGCTGTAAGCGAAGGACTAAAAACATTGGTATAATTTTTTTCATTTATAGTCGGAGAGAAAAAGGAAAGCGCGCACACACACACACACACACACACACACACACACACACACACACACACACACACACACACACTTCTGTAAATTTGCACTGGGCTTCAAAATGCTTCAAAATGCTGCTCCTCTCATGTGCTCTAAGTTTTGACATGTTACCAGGATGCATCCCCCATTTTCTCTCTCACTGTGTAGATCTTTTTCCTATCCCATTTATTTCGTTTTTCTGGTTTTCTATTGATCTAAAAATAACAAGTGTGGGGGGACTATTTTCTCATTAATTAGGTATCATTAGATTAAGAATAATTAGTTCCACGCAAGTTACTCGCAGACTAGAATTTTCTTTTTATTATCTGCCTTGTGTGATAAGTAAATGAAGTCAGCTAGAGTTAATACAGGTGTGTTCTGGTGACTCATGCTGCAATATATCACCGAATGATGTGTGGAAAGTCTTACATTATAGTCACGTCATCGTCTTCTCTGCTTTGTTGGTGGTGTGGTGAGTATAAATGTGGTGGTGTGGTGGTGTGGTCATGAGTGGAGCGTCAGCAGCGCTACAGTCAACATGGTAACTCACACAGCCTTCCTTATGTACAGTTGTTGATCTTCTCTTGCCGTGACTGTTTTTGATGTGTGCTGTAACAGGGTAACACAAAACACAGTGTAAAGCACCAACACTCGCCTCCCCCAGACCCGTGTGGTGTTCGCCCTGTTCGCCCTCTTTCTTCTGATCGCCGGTGCGGTCGCCGGAGGTGGCTATGGCCGTGGCGGTGGCGGTGGCGGTGGCGGTGGCAGACGTGGCGGTGGCGGTGGATACGGAGGCGGTGGCGGTGGCGGTGGTGGTGGCGGTGGTGGTGGATATGGTGAGAGTTTTAACTAGGTTCACTCACATACGTATCTACTCTGCTGTTGTCAATAGTTTACCTGCGTGACAGTAAACACAATTAACCTGATTTGTGACTTAGTTCACGTTGTGGCCGAGGCAGTTCAGTCCCAAGGCGATATTTGTCTCCTTACATTTCAGTTTATTTCCTTTTATATAAAATTACAGCCAAGTTTATAATGCACGATAAATGCACAATGTTACACCAATCACTACTGTGCTCTGAACCACCACTATTACTGTTTCCTCCTCCTGTCGCTGTCACTTCCACAGGCGGGTATGGAAGACGATAAGTGACGGCCGGTCGTGATGTCTGACAGCGGTGGACAGCCTTACTCCACGTGGCACTTATTTACACGTGACACTTATTTCCACGTGACACTTATTTACACGTGGCACTTATTTACACCTGACACTTATTTACATGTGGCACTTATTTACATGTGACACTTACACGTGACACTTATTTACACGTAACACTTACTTCCATCAGTCTAAGTGTTCCAAGATGAATCTGGAATGATAATTGGCAATAAAATAAAGTAAAATATGACCTGCTGTTTTCTTTGTTAACCAGTTGTCCGTGTGTGTGTGTGTGTGTGTGTGTGTGTGTGTGTGTGTGTGTGTGTGTGTGTGTGTGTGTGTGTGTGTGTGTGTGTGTGTGTGTGTGTTGAGTCAAGGAATTCAAGACATCTGCTCAACTCCTTCAGAATAACATTGTATTATTCCATTTTCTTCCTTATTCTGTCATCTTGTTTTTGTTTTTTCTTGGCGGGAACAATCTTGCGGAATTCTGGCCTTTGGTTCCTTCTTCTCTGCATTAAAAAAATAATAATAATAATAAATCAGCTCTTCATTTTTTCCTTCACTACAATAGATTATATTTAATTTGGAAAAGCCTCCAGTAATCAAGTTTTTTTTTTTTTTTTACTTTTTCACGTCTAATGGTCTCTCTCTCTCTCTCTCTCTCTCTCTCTCTCTCTCTCTCTCTAAATGAACAACATCGCCCGTCGTCAGTCCGAATTAATACGAAATACACGTCCACGGGCTGAAAGGGTTAACGAAAAATCAGTCAGTCGTAACACCTTCCTTGTGGCTATTTGTTTTTCCTTTTTGTTTATTTTCGATTTTCTTCCTGATATTTGGTGATCTATTTTCGATTTTTTTTTTCGATTTTATTCTTGCTACGGAACATCTTCACTTTGCCGATTTATTTTATTTTATTTCATTTTCGACTTTGTTCTTCCTGTTTGGTGATTTAGTTTCGGTTTTTTCACCTAAAGTCAGAGCACGTTTCCTACACCATGAGCTCTTAAGTGCTGTGGTGCAATTGCTTGGCTGAAGACTGGATAATCAAGTGTTATGTCCGGAATAAGTCGCTACGGAGGAGGTATGACGATGCTGACGGCTGGATACTTGTCATGTCCGGAATAAGTTGCTACGGAAGAGGTGTTACGGGGACGACTGGATACTCAGGTGTCACGTTCAGAATAAATCGCTTAGGACGAGGTGTTACGAAGCCCTCCCCCCCTAAAACAGGTACCAATATGCCCTCCCCCCCCCCCCGTGTGAAGAGCCGTGAAAACAATACACCAGCAGCGGATGTGGTATGGTGTGGTGTGATGTGGTATGATGTGGTACGTTGTGGTATGATGTGGAATGTTGTGGTATGGTGTGGTGTGATGTGGTACGTTGTGGTATGATGTGGTATGATATAGAATACTGTGGCATGATGTGGTGTGAGGTGGTATGATGTGGTATGATATGGTATGTTGTGGTGTGATGTGGTATGATATGGTATGTTGTGATGTGATGTGGTATGATGTGGTATGATGTGGTACGTTGTGATATGATGTGGTATGATGTGGTACCTTGTGGTATGATGTGGTATGATATAGAATATTGTGGTATCGGTGTGATGTCGTACGATGTGGTATGATGTGGTAGTTGTGGTATGATGTGGAATGCTGCAGAGTACCACGGTGAAATGAAGCCATGTGATCACTCGAGGGGGAGGCGGTGGCTGAATCTGTAGAGAGGTGGACTGCAATCCTAATGGACCCAGGATCGAATGCCAGCTGGGACAGAGAATAGTTTAAGGATTTGAATTTCATAAAAGCAGACTTTACAGATCTACCAGAAGACCCGCCGACATGTCGTAAAAATACCCCCGCTAATACCAGTACACCAGTCCTGTATGAGACAGCCCTTGCATGTATTCAATATGGACGGTGGGTGTTAGCGCCGAAGTGGTGACATGTGGAGGTGTGTAGGAGACTACTGGGCCTTGGGATAGACCCCGACGCATTAGCCCGGAGTCGGACGCATTAAAAAAATAATAAAATAAAATATAACTAAATAAATCAGTCTGTTTATGCATCATCCTTTTTCTTCTCTTGCGTAAGGGATGCTATAGTCCTTTTACCTTAACTTGGCCCAGATATTTGTCCTGCTGCAGCTCATTTCACGCAGCTCAGTGGCAAAGACAACACTGTGGCTCTACAACCTTTCCATGGCACTTCTTTGTGACTAGCTTCAAATTCTAGTGTTAATCTATTGTTACAGCTCAGCATTTAAGGTGGAAGGATGGAAATTTTTGGCCAAGCTAGAGTGAAAAGGATATAGTTAACACAGTAAGGTGAGCGTCCAGTTACCCGCACCTGAGTAGCAAATCTCAAACTCTCCTCAGGTATAAGTCTAAGGGCCAACACCGCCTGGAAATACTTGACCCACTGGACCACCGGGAGTCCATTAAAGAATATCGCTGTTTAATATTACTAACGAGGAGTGTATGTGAGTGAGGGGGAGAGGGAGGGGGAGGCCGAGGATGAGATGGAGGGATGGCATGGAGAGGTATATGAGAGAGGGGTGTGAGAGCTGGGGGGAGGTCAGGGAAGTGGCTGGGGTCAGGTCGACATGGAGGCGATTTGTTTGTGGCTACCCCTTACGGGATCAAGGCGTCTGGCAAAAGATAGAATATTTCCGTAAAGAAGAGCAGGTAAAATATACAAAAATAAATAAATAACTGACTGTGGTACTTCATTTATCAAGCATAATATTGACTCAGCGATACTTATTAACCCCAAACGAAGACGAAGTAATATTTATCATTTCTTATATTTCCAAATTATGTTCTTCACTTGAGGGCAGACTTCCATCTTCAAGAAAATGCTGGAGATTCACTACAGTCCCCTCAGAACAAATAAACTTTCCCAGGCTGATTAAATTAACCTAATATTAATGTTTTAGCAATTCTGTGTTTTTCTTTTACTGTCCGACTGATAAAATAGTGGACGGATGTGAGCGTTGATTTTTTATGAGAATTTTTGCACATCAGGCATCTCTGTCACTCCAGAACGATGTCATAACTCTTGCATTATGAGGTCGTGACTTTGCTGTGTTGTCAGTGTCGTTGCTGTGGTGGTGAGTATAAATGTGGTGGTGTGGTGGTGTGGTCATGAGTGGAGCGTCAGCAGCGCTACAGTCAACATGGTAACTCACACAGCCTTCCTTATGTACAATTGTTGATCTTCTCTTGCCGTGACTGTTTTTGATGTGTGCTGTAACAGGGTAACACAAAACACAGTGTAAAGCACCAACACTCGCCTCCCCCAGACCCGTGTGGTGTTCGCCCTGTTCGCCCTCTTTCTTCTGATCGCCGGTGCGGTCGCCGGAGGTGGCTATGGCCGTGGCGGTGGCGGTGGCGGTGGCGGTGGCAGACGTGGCGGTGGCGGTGGATACGGAGGCGGTGGCGGTGGCGGTGGTGGTGGCGGTGGTGGTGGATATGGTGAGAGTTTTAACTAGGTTCACTCACATACGTATCTACTCTGCTGTTGTCAATAGTTTACCTGCGTGACAGTAAACACAATTAACCTGATTTGTGACTTAGTTCACGTTGTGGCCGAGGCAGTTCAGTCCCAAGGCGATATTTGTCTCCTTACATTTCAACTTATTTCCTTTTTTATAAAATTACAGCCAAGTTTATAATGCACGATAAATGCACAATGTTACACCAATCACTACTGTGCTCTGAATCACCACTATTACTGTTTCCTCCTCCTGTCGCTGTCACTTCCACAGGCGGGTATGGAAGACGATAAGTGACGGCCGGTCGTGATGTCTGACAGCGGTGGACAGCCTTACTGCACGTGGCACTTATTTACACGTGGCAGTTATTTACACGTGACACTTATTTACACGTGACACTTATTTACACGTGACACTTATTTACACCTGACACTTATTTACACGTGGCACTTATTTACATGTGACACTTATTTACACGTGGCACTTATTTACACGTGACACTTATTTACACGTGACACTTATTTACACGTGGCACCTATTTCCACGTGACACTTATTTACACGTGACACTTATTTCCACGTAATACTTATTTACACGTGACACTTATTTCCATCAGTGTAAGTGTTCCAAGATGAATCTGGAATGATAATTGGCAATAAAATAAAGTAAGATACGACCCTATTGTTTTCTTTGTTAACCAGTTGGACGTGTGTGTGTGTGTGTGTGTGTGTGTGTGTGTGTGTGTGTGTGTGTGTGTGTGTGTGTGTGTGTGTGTGTGTGTGTGTTGAGTCAAGGAATTCAAGACATCTGATCAACTCCTTCAGAATAACAATGTATTATTCCATTTTCTTCCTTATTCTGTCATCTTGTTTTTGTTTTCTGTTGGCGGGAACAATCTTGCGGAATTCTGGCCTTTGATTCCTTCTTCCCGGCATTAAAAAAAAAAAAAATAATAATAATAATAATAATAATAATAAATCAGCTCCTCATTTTTTCCTTCACTACAATAGATTATAATTAATTTGGAAAAGCCTCTAGTAATCAAGTTTTTTTTTCATTTTTTTTTTTTACTTTTCACTTCTAATGCTCTCTCTCTCTCTCTCTCTCTCTCTCTCTCTCTCTCTCTCTCTCCCTCTAAATGAACAACATCGCCCGTCGTCAGTCCGAATTAATACGAAATACACGTCCACGGGCTGAAAGGGTTAACGAAAACTCAGTCAGTTGTAACACCTTCCTTGTGGCTATTTGTTTTTCCTTTTTGTTTATTTTCGATTTTCTTCCTGATATTTGGTGATCTATTTTCGATTTTATTCTTGCTACGAAACATCTTCGCTTTGCCGATTTATTTTTATTTTTTTAAATTTTCGACTTTGTTCTTGCTGTTTGGTGATTTATTTTCGATATTTTCACCTAAAGTCAGAGCACGTTTCCTACACCATGAGCTCTTAAGTGCTGTGGTGCAATTGCTTGGCTGAAAACTGGATTATCAAGTGTCATATCCGGAATAAGTCGCTACGGAGGAGGTATGACGATGCTGACGACTGGATACTTGTCATGTCCGGAATAAGTTGCTACGGAAGAGGTGTTACGGGGACGACTGGATACTCAGGTGTCACGTGCAGAATAAATCGTTTAGGACGAGGTGTTACGAAGCCCTCTCCCCCTAAAAACAGGTACCAATATGCCCTCCCCCCCCCACCAGTGTGAAGAGCCGTGAAAACAATACACCAGCAGCGGATGTGGTATGATGTGGTGTGATGTGGTATGTTGTGGTATGATGTTGTATGATGTGGTGTGATGTGGTACGTTGTGGTATGATGTTGTATGATGTGGTATGATGTAGAATACTGTGGCATGATGTGGTGTGAGGTGGTATGATGTGGTATGATGTGGCGTGATGTGGTATGATGTGGTGTGATGTGGTAGTTGTGGTATGATGTGGAATGCTGCAGAGTACCACGGTGAAATGAAGCCATGTGATCACTCGAGGGGGAGGCGGTGGCTGAATCTGTAGAGAGGCGGCCTGCAATCCTAATGGACCCAGGATCGAATGCCAGCTGGGACAGAGAATAGTTTAAGGATTTGAATTTCATAAAAGCAGACTTTACAGATCTACCAGAAGACCCGCCGACATGTCGTAAAAATACCCCCGCTAATACCAGTACACCAGTCCTGTATGAGACAGCCCTTGCATGTATTCAATATGGACGGTGGGTGTTAGCGCCGAAGTGGTGACATGTGGAGGTGTGTAGGAGACTACTGGGCCTTGGGATAGACCCCGACGCATTAGCCCGGAGTCGGACGCATTAAAAAAATAATAATATAAAATAAAACTAAATAAATCTCTCTGTTTATGCATCATCCTTTTTCTTCTCTTGCGTAAGGGATGCTATAGTCCTTTTACCTTAACTTGGCCCAGATATTTGTCCTGCTGCAGCTCATTTCACGCAGCTCAGTGGCAAAGACAATACTGTGGCTCTACAACCTTTCCATGGCACTTCTTTGTGACTAGCTTCAAATTCTAGTGTTAATCTATTGTTACGGCTCAGCATTTAAGGTGGAAGGATGGAAATTTTTGGCCAAGCTAGAGTGAAAAGGATATAGTTAACACAGTAAGGTGAGCGTCCAGTTACCCGCACCTGAGTAGCAAATCTCAAACTCTCCTCAGGTATAAGTCTAAGGGCCAACACCGCCTGGAAATACTTGACCCACTGGACCACAGGGAGTCCATTAAAGAATATCGCTGTTTAATATTACTAACGAGGAGTGTATGTGAGTGAGGGGGAGAGGGAGGGGGAGGCCGAGGATGAGATGGAGGGATGGCATGGAGAGGTATATGAGAGAGGGGTGTGAGAGCTGGGGGGAGGTCAGGGAACTGGCTGGGGTCAGGTCGATATAGAGGCGATTTGTTTGTGGCCACCCCTTACGGGATCAAGGCGTCTGGCAAAAGATAGAATATTTCCGTAAAGAAGAGCAGGTAAAATATACAAAAATAAATAAATAACTGACTGTGGTACTTCATTTATCAAGCATAATATTGATTTAGCGATACTTATTAACCCCAAACGAAGACGAAGTAATATTTATCATTTCTTATATTTCCAAATTATGTTCTTCACTTGAGGGCAGACTTCCATCTTCAAGAAAATGCTGGAGATTCACTACAGTCCCATCAGAACAAATAAACTTTCCCAGGCTGATTAAATTAACCTAATATTAATGTTTTAGCAATTCTGTGTTTTTCTTTTACTGTCCGACTGATAAAATAGTGGACGGATGTGAGCGTTGATTTTTTATGAGAATTTTTGCACATCAGGCGTCTCTGTCACTCCAGAACGATGTCATAACTCTTGCATTATGAGGTCGTGACTTTGCTGTGTTGTCAGTGTCGTTGCTGTGGTGGTGAGTATAAATGTGGTGGTGTGGTGGTGTGGTCATGAGTGGAGCGTCAGCAGCGCTACAGTCAACATGGTAACTCACACAGCCTTCCTTATGTATATACAGTTGTTGATCTTCTCTTGCCGTGACTGTTTTTGATGTGTGCTGTAACAGGGTAACAAAAAACACAGTGTAAAGCACCAACACTCGCCTCCCCCAGACCCGTGTGGTGTTCGCCCTGTTCGCCCTCTTTCTTCTGATCGCCGGTGCGGTCGCCGGAGGTGGCTATGGCCGTGGCGGTGGCGGTGGCGGTGGCAGACGTGGCGGTGGCGGTGGATACGGAGGCGGTGGCGGTGGCGGTGGTGGTGGCGGTGGTGGTGGATATGGTGAGAGTTTTAACTAGGTTCACTCACATACGTATCTACTCTGCTGTTGTCAATAGTTTACCTGCGTGACAGTAAACACAATTAACCTGATTTGTGACTTAGTTCACGTTGTGGCCGAGGCAGTTCAGTCCCAAGGCGATATTTGTCTCCTTACATTTCAGTTTATTTCCTTTTATATAAAATTACAGCCAAGTTTATAATGCACGATAAATGTACAATGTTACACCAATCACTACTGTGCTCTGAATCACCACTATTACTGTTTCCTCCTCCTGTCGCTGTCACTTCCACAGGCGGGTATGGAAGACGATAAGTGACGGCCGGTCGTGATGTCTGACAGCGGTGGACAGCCTTACTCCACGTGGCACTTATTTACACGTGGCATTTATTTACACGTGACACTTATTTACACGTGACACTTATTTAGACCTGACACTTATTTCCACATGACACCTATTTCCACGTGACACCTATTTCCACGTGACACTTATTTACACGTGACACTTATTTCCACGTAACACTTATTTACACGTGACACTTATTTCCACGTGACACTTATTTACACGTGACACCTATTCCCACGTAACACTTATTTCCATCAGTGTAAGTGTTCCAAGATGAATCTGGAATGATAATTGGCAATTAAATAAAGTAAAATATGACCTGTTGTTTTCTTTGTTAACCAGTTGGACGTGTGTGTGTGTGTGTGTGTGTGTGTGTGTGTGTGTGTGTGTGTGTGTGTGTGTGTGTGTGTGTGTTGAGTCAAGGAATTCAAGACATCTGATCAACTCCTTCAGAATAACAATGTATTATTCCATTTTCTTCCTTATTCTGTCATCTTGTTTTTGTTTTTTCTTGGCGGGAACAATCTTGCGGAATTCAGGCCTTTGGTTCCTTCTTCTCTGCATTAAAAAAATAATAATAATAATAAATCAGCTCTTCATTTTTTCCTTCACTACAATAGATTATATTTAATTTGGAAAAGCCTCTAGTAATCAAGTTTTTTTTTATTTTTTTACTTTTTCACGTCTAATGGTCTCTCTCTCTCTCTCTCTCTCTCTCTCTCTCTCTCTAAATGAACAACATCGCCCGTCGTCAGTCCGAATTAATACGAAATACACGTCCACGGGCTGAAAGGGTTAACGAAAACTCAGTCAGTCGTAACACCTTCCTTGTGGCTATTTGTTTTTCCTTTTTGTTTATTTTCGATTTTCTTCCTGATATTTGGTGATCTATTTTCGATTTTTTTTTTTCGATTTTATTCTTGCTACGGAACATCTTCGCTTTGCCGATTTATTTTTTTTTTTTTAATTTTCGACTTTGTTCTTGCTGTTTGGTGATTTAGTTTCGGTTTTTTCACCTAAAGTCAGAGCACGTTTCCAACACCATGAGCTCTTAAGTGCTGTGGTGCAATTGCTTGGCTGAAAACTGGATTATCAAGTGTCATATCCGGAATAAGTCGCTACGGAGGAGGTATGACGATGCTGACGACTGGATACTTGTCATGTCCGGAATAAGTTGCTACGGAAGAGGTGTTACGGGGACGACTGGATACTCAGGTGTCACGTGCAGAATAAATCGTTTAGGACGAGGTGTTACGAAGCCCTCTCCCCCTAAAAACAGGTACCAATATGCCCTCCACCTCCCCCCCGTGTGAAGAGCCGTGAGAACAATACACCAGCAGCGGATGTGGTATGGTGTGGTGTGATGTGGTATGATGTGGTACGTTGTGGTATGATGTGGAATGTTGTGGTATGGTGTGGCGTGATGTGGTATGTTGTGGTATGATGTGGTATGATACAGAATACTGTGGCATGATGTGGTGTGAGGTGGTATGATATGGTATGTTGTGGTGTGATGTGGTATGATATGGTATGTTGTGATGTGATGTGGTATGATGTGGTATGATGTGGTACGTTGTGATATGATGTGGTATGATGTGGTACCTTGTGGTATGATGTGGTATGATATAGAATATTGTGGTATCAGTCTGATGTGGTACGATGTGGTATGATGTGGTAGTTGTGGTATGATGTGGAATGCTGCAGAGTACCACGGTGAAATGAAGCCATGTGATCACTCGAGGGGGAGGCGGTGGCTGAATCTGTAGAGAGGCGGCCTGCAATCCTAATGGACCCAGGATCGAATGCCAGCTGGGACAGAGAATAGTTTAAGGATTTGAATTTCATAAAAGCAGACTTTACAGATCTACCAGAAGACCCGCCGACATGTCGTAAAAATACCCCCGCTAATACCAGTACACCAGTCCTGTATGAGACAGCCCTTGCATGTATTCAATATGGACGGTGGGTGTTAGCGCCGAAGTGGTGACATGTGGAGGTGTGTAGGAGACTACTGGGCCTTGGGATAGACCCCGACGCATTAGCCCGGAGTCGGACGCATTAAAAAAATAATTAAATAAAATAAAACTAAATAAATCTCTCTGTTTATGCATCATCCTTTTTCTTCTCTTGCGTAAGGGATGCTATAGTCCTTTTACCTTAACTTGGCCCAGATATTTGTCCTGCTGCAGCTCATTTCACGCAGCTCAGTGGCAAAGACAACACTGTGGCTCTACAACCTTTCCATGGCACTTCTTTGTGACTAGCTTCAAATTCTAGTGTTAATCTATTGTTACGGCTCAGCATTTAAGGTGGAAGGATGGAAATTTTTGGCCAAGCTAGAGTGAAAAGGATATAGTTAACACAGTAAGGTGAGCGTCCAGTTACCCGTCCCTGAGTAGCAAATCTCAAACTCTCCTCAGGTATAAGTCTACGGGCCAACACCGCCTGGAAATACTTGACCCACTGGACCACCTGGAGTCCATTAGAGAATATCGCTGTTTAATATTACTAACGAGGAGTGTATGTGAGTGACGGGGAGAGGGAGGGGGAGGGGGAGGCCGAGGATGAGATGGAGGGATGGCGTGGAGAGGTATATGAGAGAGGGGTGTGAGAGCTGGGGGGAGGTCAGGGAACTGGCTGGGGTCAGGTCGATATGGAGGCGATTTGTTTGTGGCCACCCCTTACGGGATCAAGGCGTCTGGCAAAAGATAGAATATTTCCGTAAAGAAGAGCAGGTAAAATATACAAAAATAAATAAATAACTGACTGTGGTACTTCATTTATCAAGCATAATATTGACTCAGCGATACTTATTAACCCCAAACGAAGACGAAGTAATATTTATCATTTCTTATATTTCCAAATTATGTTCTTCACTTGAGGGCAGACTTCCATCTTCAAGAAAATGCTGGAGATTCACTACAGTCCCATCAGAACAAATAAACTTTCCCAGGCTGATTAAATTAACCTAATATTAATGTTTTAGCAATTCTGTGTTTTTCTTTTACTGTCTGACTGATGAAATAGTGGACGGATGTGAGCGTTGATTTTTTATGATAATTTTTGCACATCACGGGTCTCTGTCACTCCAGAACGATGTCATAACTCTTGCATTATGAGGTCGTGACTTTGCTGTGTTGTCAGTGTCGTTGCTGTGGTGGTGAGTATAAATGTGGTGGTGTGGTGGTGTGGTCATGAGTGGAGCGTCAGCAGCGCTACAGTCAACATGGTAACTCACACAGCCTTCCTTATGTACAATTGTTGATCTTCTCTTGCCGTGACTGTTTTTGATGTGTGCTGTAACAGGGTAACACAAAACACAGTGTAAAGCACCAACACTCGCCTCCCCCAGACCCGTGTGGTGTTCGCCCTGTTCGCCCTCTTTCTTCTGATCGCCGGTGCGGTCGCCGGAGGTGGCTATGGCCGTGGCGGTGGCGGTGGCGGTGGCGGTGGCAGACGTGGCGGTGGCGGTGGATACGGAGGCGGTGGCGGTGGCGGTGGTGGTGGCGGTGGTGGTGGATATGGTGAGAGTTTTAACTAGGTTCACTCACATACGTATCTACTCTGCTGTTGTCAATAGTTTACCTGCGTGACAGTAAACACAATTAACCTGATTTGTGACTTAGTTCACGTTGTGGCCGAGGCAGTTCAGTCCCAAGGCGATATTTGTCTCCTTACATTTCAACTTATTTCCTTTTTTATAAAATTACAGCCAAGTTTATAATGCACGATAAATGTACAATGTTACACCAATCACTACTGTGCTCTGAATCACCACTATTACTGTTTCCTCCTCCTGTCGCTGTCACTTCCACAGGCGGGTATGGAAGACGATAAGTGACGGCCGGTCGTGATGTCTGACAGCGGTGGACAGCCTTACTCCACGTGGCACTTATTTACACGTGGCATTTATTTACACGTGACACTTATTTACACGTGACACTTATTTAGACCTGACACTTATTTCCACATGACACCTATTTCCACGTGACACCTATTTCCACGTGACACTTATTTACACGTGACACTTATTTCCACGTAACACTTATTTACACGTGACACTTATTTCCACGTAACACTTATTTACACGTGACACTTATTTCCACGTGACACTTATTTCCACGTAACACTTATTTACACGTGACACCTATTCCCACGTAATACTTATTTCCATCAGTGTAAGTGTTCCAAGATGAATCTGGAATGATAATTGGCAATAAAATAAAGTAAAATATGACCTGTTGTTTTCTTTGTTAACCAGTTGGACGTGTGTGTGTGTGTGTGTGTGTGTGTGTGTGTGTGTGTGTGTGTTGAGTCAAGGAATTCAAGACATCTGCTCAACTCCTTCAGAATAACAATGTATTATTCCATTTTCTTCCTTATTCTGTCATCTTGTTTTTGTTTTTTCTTGGCGGGAACAATCTTGCGGAATTCAGGCCTTTGGTTCCTTCTTCTCTGCATTAAAAAAATAATAATAATAATAAATCAGCTCTTCATTTTTTCCTTCACTACAATAGATTATATTTAATTTGGAAAAGCCTCTAGTAATCAAGTTTTTTTTTATTTTTTACTTTTTCACGTCTAATGGTCTCTCTCTCTCTCTCTCTCTCTCTCTCTCTCTCTCTCTCTCTCTAAATGAACAACATCGCCCGTCGTCAGTCCGAATTAATACGAAATACACGTCCACGGGCTGAAAGGGTTAACGAAAAATCAGTCAGTCGTAACACCTTCCTTGTGGCTATTTGTTTTTCCTTTTTGTTTATTTTCGATTTTCTTCCTGATATTTGGTGATCTATTTTCGATTTTTTTTTTTTTCGATTTTATTCTTGCTACGGAACATCTTCACTTTGCCGATTTATTTTTATTTTTTGTTTTTAATTTTCGACTTTGTTCTTGCTGTTTGGTGATTTATTTTCGATATTTTCACCTAAAGTCAGAGCACGTTTCCAACACCATGAGCTCTTAAGTGCTGTGGTGCAATTGCTTGGCTGAAAACTGGATTATCAAGTGTCATGTCCGGAATAAGTCGCTACGGAGGAGGTATGACGATGCTGACGACTGGATACTTGTCATGTCCGGAATAAGTTGCTACGGAAGAGGTGTTACGGGGACGACTGGATACTCAGGCGTCACGTGCAAAATAAATCGTTTAGGACGAGGTGTTACGAAGCCCTCCCCCCCTAAAACAGGTACCAATATGCCCTCCCCCCCCCCCGTGTGAAGAGCCGTGAAAACAATACACCAGCAGCGGATGTGGTATGGTGTGGTGTGATGTGGTATGATGTGGTACGTTGTGGTATGATGTGGAATGTTGTGGTATGGTGTGGCGTGATGTGGTACGTTGTGGTATGATGTGGTATGATATAGAATACTGTGGCATGATGTGGTGTGAGGTGGTATGATGTGGTATGATATGGTATGTTGTGGTGTGATGTGGTATGATATGGTATGTTGTGATGTGATGTGGTATGATGTGGTACGTTGTGATATGATGTGGTATGATGTGGTACCTTGTGCTATGATGTCGTATGATATAGAATATTGTGGTATCGGTGTGATGTGGTACGATGTGGTATGATGTGATAGTTGTGGTATGATGTGGAATGCTGCAGAGTACCACGGTGAAATGAAGCCATGTGATCACTCGAGGGGGAGGCGGTGGCTGAATCTGTAGAGAGGCGGCCTGCAATCCTAATGGACCCAGGATCGAATGCCAGCTGGGACAGAGAATAGTTTAAGGATTTGAATTTCATAAAAGCAGACTTTACAGATCTACCAGAAGACCCGCCGACATGCCGTAAAAATACCCCCGCTAATACCAGTACACCAGTCCTGTATGAGACAGCCCTTGCATGTATTCAATATGGACGGTGGGTGTTAGCGCCGAAGTGGTGACATGTGGAGGTGTGTAGGAGACTACTGAGCCTTGGGATAGACCCCGACGCATTAGCCCGGAGTCGGACGCATTAAAAAAATAATAAAATAAAATAAAACTTAATAAATCTCTCTGTTTATGCATCATCCTTTTTCTTCTCTTGCGTAAGGGATGCTATAGTCCTTTTACCTTAACTTGGCCCAGATATTTGTCCTGCTGCAGCTCATTTCACGCAGCTCAGTGGCAAAGACAATACTGTGGCTCTACAACCTTTCCATGGCACTTCTTTGTGACTAGCTTCAAATTCTAGTGTTAATCTATTGTTACAGCTCAGCATTTAAGGTGGAAGGATGGAAATTCTTGGCCAAGCTAGAGTGAAAAGGATATAGTTAACACAGTAAGGTGAGCGTCTAGTTACCCGCACCTGAGTAGCAAATCTCAAACTCTCCTCAGGTATAAGTCTACGGGCCGACACCGCCTGGAAATACTTGACCCACTGGACCACCGGGAGTCCATTAAAGAATATCGCTGTTTAATATTACTAACGAGGAGTGTATGTGAGTGACGGGGAGAGGGAGAAGGAGGCCGAGGATGACATGGAGGGATGGCATGGAGAGGTATATGAGAGAGGGGTGTGAGAGCTGGGGGGAGGTCAGGGAACTGGCTGGGGTCAGGTCGACATGGAGGCGATTTGTTTGTGGCCACCCCTTACGGGATCAAGGCGTCTGGCAAAAGATAGAATATTTCCGTAAAGAAGAGCAGGTAAAATATACAAAAATAAATAAATAACTGACTGTGGTACTTCATTTATCAAGCATAATATTGATTCAGCGATACTTATTAACCCCAAACGAAGACGAAGTAATATTTATCATTTCTTATATTTCCAAATTATGTTCTTCACTTGAGGGCAGACTTCCATCTTCAAGAAAATGCTGGAGATTCACTATAGTCCCATCAGAACAAATAAACTTTCCCAGGCTGATTAAATTAACCTAATATTAATGTTTTAGCAATTCTGTGTTTTTCTTTTACTGTCCGACTGGTGAAGTAGTGGACGGATGTGAGCGTTGATTTTTTTATGAGAATTTTTGCACATCACGCGTCTCTGTCACTCCAGAACGATGTCATAACTCTTGCATTATGAGGTCGTGACTTTGCTGTGTTGTCAGTGTCGTTGCTGTGGTGGTGAGTATAAATGTGGTGGTGTGGTGGTGTGGTCATGAGTGGAGCGTCAGCAGCGCTACAGTCAACATGGTAACTCACACAGCCTTCCTTATGTACAGTTGTTGATCTTCTCTTGCCGTGACTGTTTTTGATGTGTGCTGTAACAGGGTAACACAAAACACAGTGTAAAGCACCAACACTCGCCTCCCCCAGACCCGTGTGGTGTTCGCCCTGTTCGCCCTCTTTCTTCTGATCGCCGGTGCGGTCGCCGGAGGTGGCTATGGCGGCGGCGGTGGCAGACGTGGAGGTGGTGGCGGTGGATATGGAGGCGGTGGAGGTGGAGGCGGTGGTGGCGGTGGATATGGTGGAGGTGGTGGTGGATATGGTGAGATTTTTAAATGTTTGGTCTCATTTATGCATCTATATTTAAGAGCGCAGCAGTAGATGATGATGATGATGATGATGATGACGATGGATATAAATCAATTCAGGTGAACATTTCAATATACCATAAAATCTAGAGACCCACGTAGTATAAATATCTAAAGCAAATAATTACAGTGTCAATCAATAAAAAGAAAACTTAAATTACCCCCAGCCGACCTTACTGAGATTACTAAGGCAGACACAAGAATTCCTAAGTCCCAATCGCCCTAAAATACAACCCAAAGGAGTCAATGTTACGGCCAGGTCCCTAATTGTACTGATAGGTGAAGAGAGACAGGGGGGGAACAAACTTTCTCCACGAGTCTGATCGGCGCTGTGCTTATCCATCCCTCTTCTTTCTCTTCCCCACAGGCGGGTACGGCAAGTAGACAGCGAGAGAGGAAGAGCCAAGATAGAAGGGAAGATTTATAATATATACCTCTTTCCTATCTATCTATTTGTCTATCTAACTATATCTATCCCCATCTGTCTATCTACCTACCTACCTATCTATCTACCAATCTGTCTATCTATCTATCTGCCCCTTTATCTATCTGTCTATTGTCTGACACCGGATCCTGTGAGAGGTGCTGACCCCTACAAACGAACCTTCAGGGGCTTCTGTCCCTACTCAGCAACGATTCTCTCTTAACATCCCATTTCGTTCCCGGCCTCCCACTCCTCTTAGCCACTCATTCGCACACTCTCCTCGTCAGTCTCTCACTCTCCATTCCCTCCAGCTGGCCAAACCTAAGTGATTCTTTTGACTTTTCCCACAAAAACCTTCACATAACACACTTATCACCTCTTTTTAGTGATTTAGTTTGCGTTTTACACCTCTATATCCACTTCTTACACTCTCCTAGTCAGTCTCTCACTCTCAATACGGTCAAAGCACACGATCTTCTTTACCTATGGACTTTATTTGTACACCTTGTTATATCTGTAATTAATAAAGACACCTGAAACATACCTTTGTGTTTTAATCTTAGAAATGTTAATAAGTTTCTATGTTAAGTTTAGCGGAATATTTACACTTACGATGCATACTGTTTATTGTGTGTGTGTGTGTGTGTGTGTGTGTGTGTGTGTGTGTGTGTGTGTGTGTGTGTGTGTGTGTGTGTGTGTGTGTGTGAGAGAGAGAGAGAGAGAGAGAGAGAGAGAGAGAGACTAACCAAATAAGATACAGCAGTTCAGATCACTCTGTTCCAGATTTTTTTATGAATGGACGACACCTGTAATCTGGTATATGGATTTTTTTTTTATTTAACTTATTTTATCCTTCCTCTGTTCATCAAAAAAAAAAAAAAAATGGGCCACACACTCATTCATCCACCCTTCAAGCTCCCGGAATCCTGACTCCACGTTCCCTTCAGGAGTTAAAAGATTAATTTATAAGGTCAAAGGTCAGACTATACAAACGCAAATTTAGGAATCTTGTTATGCTGTTATTTATTATCAAGGAATTTTGCACAGACGTACTGTGCGTGTAAGTCAGCGTGTTGTACCTTATGTGACGGCCATCTTGCACTCTGGTAGTATCGTTTGCAATCTTAAACTTACTTTGCAATTGCTACGGACTGATAGAGACTGAATTACTCCGATCTGCAGTTGAAATACGCTACGCTTGTCACTGTTAAACTCTACGGTCATTTCCCAACGAGTGATGGAACGTTGTGTGTCGATTCGTGGCTCCTAACTTCCTACGTGTGTGTGTGTGTGTGTGTGTGTGTGTGTGTGTGTGTGTGTGTGTGTGTGTGTGTGTGTGTGTTTTCCGGTGGCAGTGGGTATATACAAAACCATATCCTAGGGTTAATCTCTTGCTAAAGCACATTTTTCAGGGAGAGATGGTCCCTTTACGCCTAGTTAATGTGGAAGAAGAATAGATATTGAGAAAAGTGGTATGGAGAGGATGTAGAGCCGTAGCACTGTTCCTTCTGCTACTGAGCTACGTGAAAATAAGCTCCAAAAGGACGAAAATCTGGGCCAAGTTAAGGTGAAAGGAATATTGTAACTTTTTTGCGTTGCGAGATTGAGTTCGATAGGTTAATATAGGCAGGGGTTATTCACACACACACACACACATAGACACACACACACACACACACACACACACACACACACACACACACACACACACACGATTTTATCCGGCTCAGACTTTTCGAGCACTTTCTATACGAGCAGCCTTTCTTCCGTCGAATAATAATAAAAATAGTAGTAGTAGTTGTAGTAGTAGTAGTAGTAAGTAGTAGTAGTAGTTGTTGTTGTTGTGTAGTAGTAGTAAAAGTAACAATAATAATAATAATAATACCACCACCACCAACACCA
>NC_136980.1:3027500-3065000 GCF_032717465.1 Coenobita brevimanus | reverse complement strand
ACACCTCTACGATAACAACAACTTCATTATGTGGATGTACAATAATTCTTCTCTTTCAACAGTTTACGGGAATTTTGTGGCGCTGAAGAGGAGCCTACTTCTTTGAGAGCACATCGTCGCCATCACCAATATATTTATGATTTTCTACTGCAATTCTTCTTTCAAACCGGACGCATACTTTTACGATCTCACAGTCAGTTAATTCTACGGTCTTAGACTTCCCTGATGCATACTTTCGGAGAGCCCATACCTCCGCTAGCCTTAATAAATCCACCTAAGTATTCAGGCAACACTTCCTTGACCTTCTGTCCAACTATCACTCAAGTTTTATTGAAATTCTATAACAACTTTTTGAGATAACTCGTGCACAAACAGACAAGCAAGCAAACAAACAGACACGAGTGAATACATAACCTTCCAACTTCTTTGTCGAAGGTAATACAAGGGACATAATCATCCTTTTTCAGACACTTACTACAGTGAAGCAAAAGTACCAATAGATAAGGTTAATGATCATTTAAGTAACTGTAGTGGTGATAGCCAATCCTTTAGTACCTACTTGGTGACCCCGAAGGACCTGGGGTGTTCGAGGTCAGAGGTTAAGCTATCGGAGTCCAGGTCATTTCAGTAGCAGGACACAGAAGGGATTAAGATGACAGAAAAGAATCGCTAATCTCAAAGTCGAACCTTGGCGGATTAGCACACCTTCTCCCCCTACCTGAGACCCCAATCACCCAGGTAACCAAGGTGTGTGTCATGAAAAATAAATCAGGGAGACTTATTTCATTCTCGAACTGTCCTGCAGGGTATGAATGACGTGGTATGAAATCAGCGTGTGGTTATGTATAAATGGTGTGAAGTCAGCGTGTGGTTGTGTATAAATTACGTGGTGTGAAATCAGCGTGTGGTTGTGTATGAATTACGTGGTGTGAAATCAGCGTGGGGTTGTGTATGAATTACGTGGTGTGAATTACGTGGTATGAATTACGTGGTGTGAAATCAGCGTCTGGTTGTGTGTAAATTACGCGGTGTGAAGTCAGCTTGTGGTTGTGTGTGAATTACGTGGTGTGAAATCAGCGTGGCGTTGTGTATGAATTACGTGGTGTGAATTACGTGGTATGAAGTCAGCGTGTGGTTGTGTATGAATTACTTGGTGTGAAATCAGCGTGTGGGTGTGTATGAATTACGTGGTGTGAAGTCAGCATGTGGGTATGTATGAATGGTGTGAAGTCAGCGTGTGCTTGTGTATGAATTACGTGGTGTGATGTGAGCGTGTGGCTTTGTATGAATTACGTGGTGTGAAATCTGCGTGTGGTTGTGTGTGAATTACGTGGTGTGAAGTCAGCGTGTGGTTGTGTGTGAATTACGTGGTGTGAAGTCAGCGTGTGGATGTGTATGAATTACGTGGTGTAAATTACGTGGTATGAATAACGTGGTGTGAAGTCAGCGTGTGATATGAAGTACGTGGTGTGAATTACGTGGTATGAATTACATGGTGTGAAGTCAGCGAGTGTTTGTGTATGATTGGATCTCGCTCCATAGAAGGCGATGTTCCCTCATTTCTGGCGGAGTAAGTCAGTAATTCCCTCAAGGCCTTGGATTTCTTTTCCTGCCTTCCTGTTGACCTCAGTGACTCTGCAATATGCGCTGGGCCGTGACCTTGTTGTGTTTCTCCCTTCCTTCTTGCACTGCCCCGGTGGTGTGGTGGGTATAAATAGGGCTGGTGTGGCGGTATGGTCGTCAGTGGAGTGCCAGCAGCGCCACCGTCAACATGGTAACTCACACAACCTTCCTTATGTACAGCTGTTGATCCCCTTCTCTTGTCATAACTTGTAACTCACAGAGCCTTCTTATGTGTAGTTATTGGTCTCCTTTCTTGCTATGATTATTAGTTTAAGGGTAAGACCGTCTCAGATCAAAAGTAACGCGTACCATATTACCCGTTTGTGCTGCTGTACCTCTCAACTGCACCTAAGCTTACTAAGGTACATCACACCGCGGTACATACTCCACGTACCGTAGTTTCTGGTGTGGGGTACCCCAAGACAAAATAGCTGCAGTTCAGAGACACGTAACACAAACACGTAACACAGACACGTAACACAGACACGTAACACAGACACGTAACACAAACACGTAACACAAACACGTAACACAAACACGTAACACAAACACGTAACACAGACACGTAACACAAACACGTAACACAGACACGTAACATGGCTCGCGTAGGTCTTAGTGTAAAGCAGCAACATTGGTCTCCCTCAGAACCGTATGCTACTCGCCCTCTTCGCCCTCGCCCTCCTCGTCGCTGGTGTGGCCGCAGGAGGTGGTCACGGCGGAGGTGGCTTTGGTGGAGGTGGCTTTGGCGGTGGAGGCTTTGGAGGTGGCGGCTTTGGCGGTGGAGGCTATGGTCGTCGAGGCGGTGGGTTTGGCGGCGGTGGATTTGGCGGCGGCGGCTTCGGTGGTGGACACGGCCGCAGCTTTGGCGGTGGCTTTGGCGGTGGTAGATATGGCAGTGGAGGCGGTGGCTTTGGCGGAGGTGGATTTGGAGGTGGAGGCTTCGGAGGCGGTCACGGTGGATTTGGAGGTAAGCATAGAACCAGTTCAGAGCCTCTCAGTATAACAGAATGAACAAATGAACAGCAGAGTATGAACAAAATGAACTAATAGCGAAATCACATAACCTTTAATACAATAAAAAACAAAAATTCTTTACTCATACATCAGATTTTTTATATATATATTTCTTTTATAGTTGAATTTCGATTTTCCTTCCCAGTGAGTCTTTGTACCTGAATAAAAAGTCTTGATAATTTTATTCCATAGTACAGTACCATATTGTTCCATTTAGAATTATTATATTTTTACAGGTGGCGGCTTCGGAGGAGGTGGAGGTAAGGAAATCGCACTTTATTCGTGAGACAAATAATGCCACGTACTCGTCATCCATCTCCGAGAATGATTGTGAATTAGCCAGTTTGTGAAATTAATGTAGTAATCCCATCTGGAATTTGTCATACGTAGCCTGAATTGATGCTACTTAAGATTGATGTTGCCTGACTTAATTGATGTTGCTTAAAATTGATGTTCCTTTAATTACTTATGCTTTACTTAATTGATGCTTCCTTTACTTAACTGATGTTGCTTAAAATTGATGTTGTTTTAATTTCCGCTTTACTGAATTGATGTTGCTTTAAAATTGATGTTCCTTTCCTTACTTAGTTGATGTCCCTTAAATTGATGTTCCTTTATTTACTCCTCCTTTATTGATGTTACTTCTAATTACTTCTTTCTCTCTCACCCCAACAGGAGGCTACGGAAAGTAATCAAGGAACAAATCAAGTTACCAAGTTACTTTACTCTGACGCCCACAAGTCTCCATTATCTTCAACCTTATTTTTATTTTCAAGTAATTTATTCTTCTCCACTTCTCCTCAATAAAATCCTTCAAAATAACCTCCTCCTTCGTTTTCTTTCCACCAAATGTAATAAAGCATAATAGGAGTAAGAAATAAAGGGGGTGTTAGAAGGGAATGAAGAGGGAGGCTGCCAGAGATCGAGTAGCATGGAAAGCCGCCATTTCCAAGGCCGACGCAAGCAAGCATGTTCGAGCCTTTAGAAACGAAACGAAACGAAACGATTATAAGTGTATGATGGATGCAACGAGAAGGTAAAAAAAAAATAATGAAGAGTAGAATCAATAACACAGGCGTATACGTGGTAGATGTTAAACCCGGAAGGTCACTTATAAATAGCAGATAGATAGAAAAGAATCTACTCCTGAGGAACACCACTACTGATAGCCTGAGAAGTAGACAAGTGACCCTCTACGACTCGAAGTATCCCGGAAAATTTTTTTGGAAGACTGATAAAATTCTTCCACTTCTGTCGTAAGTCTTTTCTCTTCCACTTCTTCTTCCACTTCTGTCCTAATTATTTTGAAGACGATGGAACGCAGGAGAGGAAAGACAGTGCAGCCACAGCCCCAAAGGTCTTAGTAACATCTCTTAGGCGACTTGTGCTTCCTTAAGGGGGTCACTACACTCCTTCAACACCTTATAAGACTCTCTCCCTCTGTCATCTTGTCTTTGTTTTTTGTTTTTTTCTTAAAGGGAATAAACTTGCGCTCTTCTGGCCTTTGTTTCCTTCTTCCTTGCATAAAAAAAAATTGAAAGTTAATTATATGTCATTTAGGAGAGGACCCTAGTAATTACAGGGGTTAATGATGGTAATTGAGAGAGAGAGAGAGAGAGAGAGAGAGAGAGAAATGATCATACTTAAGATGTTAATAATTTGAGAGAGAGAGAGAGAGAGAGAGAGAGAGAGGGAGAGAGAAATGATCATACTTAAGATGTTAATAATTTGTGAGAGAGAGAGAGAGAGAGAGGCGTTTAATAATCTTTGCACACAGGTATATGTGTTTCAGTACTAATAGATAAATCTGTCTATCAGCAAACACTGTACAGCATCATAACAAATTTAAAAAAAAAATGAAGTGTGTGTGTGTGTGTGTGTGTGTGTGTGTGTGTGTGTGTGTGTGTGTGTGTGTGTGTGTTTTAATACAGAAAAGAAAGAACCAGAGGATAGAGGCCTGTAAAATCGTTCCCTCTAAGATCCGATCATTTTGAGATGCCTGGACACACTGCGTTTGAAGTGGAGGTCGTAGGCAGAGGGAAACACAGATAAAGACAGTTCCAGAGTTGACCTGTCGCCTACACAAATAACTGAGAACTACCACTGAGGATATAGACTAACTCTTGCATTAAGGGGTTGGATGGAAAAGGGATCAGACTGCTTCTCCATATGGGTGCTGGTCGCGTGCCGAAGGAGGAAGAGGAAGGCAAGAGGAAGAGGAAGGCAAGAGGAAGAGGAAGGCAAGAGGAAGAGGAAGGCAAGAGGAAGAGGTTACAAGAGGGTGGGTGGTGGAGAGAGGCAGCATCCAGGTGTGCTCAGGTGCAAATGGAGGACGTAGAGTTTGATTCTTAAGCCGGTCAGACCCGTAGACCAAGTTTGTTTTCCCACTGCCCCTGTACACGAAGAAGTGTAATTATGGACCTGATGTAAATTCGTGGGAAGCGTGCCGTATTCTGAGCTAAGACTGGACCAAAGCTAAATAGATAAATGGATAGATAGATAGACAGATAGATAGATAGATGGATAGATGGAGAGATAGATAGTGAACCAGATAGACAGACAGACAGATAGATGGATAGGTAGATAGTTAAGCAGACAGATAGATAGACAGATGGATGGATAGAAAGACATAGATAAACAGAGACAGATAGATAGATAAACAGATAGACAGACAGACAGACACATAGATTGATAGATAGATAAACAGACAGACAGATAGACAGACAGATAGATAAATATGTTTTCATGACCCATCGTTCAGTCGAATACCATTAATATTAAACCTTCTTCTTTGCTAATCGTCTGAAAAAAAAATCCCACTGATGAGAGAGACAGCCTTCACCTGGATTTGTGTGGATTTATATGAATATTTGTGGATTTATGTGGATTTGTGTGGATTTGTGTGGATTTATGTGGATTTATGTGGATTTGTGTGGATTTATGTGGATTTGTGTGGATTTGTGTGGATTTTTGTGGATTTTATAATGTACATATAAATAGTCTGTTTTTATTTGTGTGTTTTTTTTTCGTCATCCCTTTTTAAACATTTTATTTTATTTTATTTTTTATTTTCATTTACTTTTAATCATTCTAGTGTAATTACTTTATATTATTTTCTATTATTTATTTACTTATTGAGAAAGAGAGAGAGAGAGAGAGAGAGAGAGAGAGAGAGAGAGATTGAGGTAGGGGGAGGACAGCGAAATGGCGGGGGACAGGGCTACATGGAGGCGATTTGTTTGTGGCTACCCCTCACTGGATTAAGGCGTCTGGCAATAGATAGATACACTTTATATTCTGGGCATAAGATAGATTAGCGTCATCATATTGGTATTAATTTTTACAATCAAGGCAAAGACTCTTAAAGAAGCTCCCTAGCACCTCCTCCTTAGCGATTTATTTTTGGATGTGGCTGATCAATATCCTTTGGTACGTTTTTTTATGTAGAGGATGATATTATTAGAAGGATTTATTTAACACAGACTACGACAGTGAGGTGTAATAAAAATAAATCGCTAAGGAACAGGTGTTCGAGAGCTTCCTTAAAGACGAGAATAAGGGCCTTGGTTCAGTAATGTTTGTAATTTGCCACAGTAAAGAATCTAACTCTTTATTTTCACTTTATATTTTACTAAACATGTATATTGTGTACCCCACCTCACTTCACACACACACACACACACACACACACACACACACACACACGCCAGAGAAAGTGTTTTGCCTCCCGGGACAGAAATAGCAACACCATAACCTCATGATTTCGCGAATTTCAACACGGTAAAGTTCGCGGCCGCCAATTTTGCTGTGTACTTAGTGACTTCGCGTTTTAATCTCGTCCGTGACCTTGTTGCCGTGTTTCGTCATTTTCCTTGTTGCATTGCCCCGGTGGTGGTGTGGTGGGTATAAATAGGGGCGGTGTGGTGGTGTGGTCGTCAGTGGAGTGCCAGCAGCGCCACAGTCAACATGGTAACTCACACAACCTTCCTTATATACAGTTGTTGGCCTCCTCCCGTCATAACTACTCATACAACCTTCCCTATGAGTCCAACACCACTCTACATGCGTGTTGTTAGTCTCCTTCTCTTGCCATGAGTGCTTGTGAGATGTTCTGGTACTGATATAACTTCGTAGTATATTTTCCTCAACGATTTATTTTACCCATAACATCTTAATTATCTTCAGTATAATGTATCTTTAAACTACCGACATTGCATTAGTAATATAGAAGAGGATATTTAGGTCAAATCTGCATAACAAATCGCTATGGAAGAGGTGTTAGGAACTCTCTAAAGCCACTTACAGCAACACCCAGAGTAACACCCCACAGGAACACAGTGTAAAGCAGCAACATTGGTCTCCCTCAGAACCGTATGCTACTCGCCCTCTTCGCCCTCGCCCTCCTCGTCGCTGGTGTGGCCGCAGGAGGTGGTCACGGCGGAGGTGGCTTTGGTGGAGGTGGCTTTGGAGGAGGTGGCTTTGGAGGAGGTGGCTTTGGAGGTGGAGGCTTTGGCGGTGGAGGCTATGGTCGTCGAGGCGGTGGATTTGGCGGCGGCGGCTTCGGTGGTGGACACGGCCGCAGCTTTGGCGGTGGATTTGGCGGTGGTAGATATGGTAGTGGAGGCGGTGGCTTTGGCGGAGGTGGATTTGGAGGTGGAGGCTTCGGAGGCGGTCACGGTGGATTTGGAGGTAAGCACAGAACCAGTTCAGCGCCTCTCAGTATAACAGAATGAACAAATGAACGGCAGAGTATGAACAAAATGAACTAATAGCGAAATCACATAACCTTTAATACAATAAAAAACCAAAATTCTTTACTCATACATCAGATTTTATATATATATATTTCTTTTATAGTTGAATTTCGATTTTCCTTCCCAGTGAGTCTTTGTACCTGAATAAAAAGTCTTGATAATTTTGTTCCATAGTAGAGTACCATATTGTTCCATTTAGAATTATTATATTTTTACAGGTGGCGGCTTCGGAGGAGGTGGAGGTAAGGAAATCGTTCTTTATTCGTGAGACAAATAATGCCACGTACTCGTCACCCATCTCCGAGAATGATTGTGAATTAGCCAGTTTGTAAAATTGATATAGTAATCCCATCTGGAATTTGTGATACGTAGCCTGAATTGATGCTACTTAAGATTGATGTTGCTTGACTTAATTGATGTTGCTTAAAATTGATGTTGCTTAAAATTGATGTTTCTTTAATTACTTATGCTTTACTTAATTGATGCTTACTTTACTTAACTGATGGTGCTTAAAATTGATGTTGTTTTAATTTCCGCTTTACTGAATTGATGTTGCTTTAAAATTGATGTTCCTTTCCTTACTTCTTTACTTAATTGATGTCCCTTAAATTGATGTTCGTTTATTTACTCCTCCTTTATTGATGTTCCTTCTAATTACTTCTTTCTCTCTCACCCCAACAGGAGGCTACGGAAAGTAATCAAGGAACAAATCAAGTTACCAAGTTACTTTACTCTGACGCCCACAAGTCTCCTTTATCTTCAACTTTATTTTCATTTTCAAGTAATTTATTCTTCTCCACTTCTCCTCAATAAAATCCTTCAAAATAACCTCCTCCTTCGTTTTCTTTGCACCAAATGTAATAAAGCATAATAGGAGTAAGAAATAAAGGGGGTGTTAGAAGGGATTGAAGAGGGAGGCTGCCAGAGATCGAGCAGCATGGAGAGCCGCCATTTCCAAGGCCGACGCAAGCAAGCATGTTCGAGCCTTTAGAAACGAAACGAAACGAAACGGTTATAAGTGTATGATGGATGCAACGAGAAGGTAAAAAAAAATAATGAAGAGTAGAATCAATAACACAGGCGTATATGTGGTAGATGTTAAACCCGGAAGGTCACTTATAAATAGTAGATAGATAGAAAAGAATCTACCCCTGAGGAACACCACTACTGATAGCCTGAGAAGTAGACGAGTGACCCTCTACGACTCGAAGTATCCCGGAAAATTTTTTTGGAAGACTGATAAAATTCTTCCACTTCTGTCATAAGTCTTTTCTCTTCCACTTCTTCTTCCACTTCTGTCCTAATTATTTTGAAGACTATGGAACGCAGGAGAGGAAAGACAGTGCAGCCACAGCCCCAAAGGTCTTAGTAACATCTCTTAGGCGACTTGTGCTTCCTTAAGGGGGTCACTACACTCCTTCAACACCTTATAAGACTCTCTCCCTCTGTCATCTTGTCTTTGTTTTGTTTTTTTTCTTAAAGGGAATAAACTTGCGCTCTTCTGGCCTTTGTTTCCTTCTTCCTTGCATAAAAAAAATAGAAAGTTAATTATATGTAATTTAGGAGAGGACCCTAGTAATTACAGGGGTTAATGATGGTAATTGAGAGAGAGAGAGAGAGAGAGAGAGAGAGAGAGAGAGAGAGAGAGAGAGAGAGAGAAATGATCATACTTAAGATGTTAATAATTTGAGAGAGAGAGAGAGAGAGAGAGAGAGAGGGAGAGAGAAATGATCATACTTAAGATGTTAATAATTTGTGAGAGAGAGAGAGAGAGAGAGGCGTTTAATAATCCTTGCACACAGGTATATGTGTTACAGTACTAATAGATAAATCTGTCTATCTGAAAACACTATACAGCATCAGAACAAGTAAAAAAAAAAATTAAGTGTGTGTGTGTGTGTGTGTGTGTGTGTGTGTGTGTGTGTGTGTGTGTGTTTTAATACAGAAAAGAAAGAACCAGAGGATAGAGGCCTGTAAAATCGTTCCCTCTAAGATCCGATCATTTTGAGATGCCTGGACACACTGCGTTTGAAGTGGAGGTCGTAGGCAGAGGGAAACACAGATAAAGACAGTTCCAGAGTTGACCTGTCGCCTACACAAATAACTGAGAACTACCACTGAGGATATAGACTAACTCTTGCATTAAGGGGTTGGATGGAAAAGGGATCAGACTGCTCCTCCATATGGGTGCTGGTCGCGTGCCGAAGGAGGAAGAGGAAGGCAAGAGGAAGAGGAAGGGAAGAGGAAGAGGAAGGCAAGAGGAAGAGGAAGGCAAGAGGAAGAGGAAGGGAAGAGGAAGAGGAAGGCAAGAGGAAGAGGAAGGCAAGAGGAAGAGGTTACAAGAGGGTGGGTGGTGGAGAGAGGCAGCATCCAGGTGTGCTCAGGTGCAAATGGAGGACGTACAGTTTGATTCTTAAGCCGGTCAGACCCGTAGACCAAGTTTGTTTTCCCCCTGTCCCTGTACACGGAGAAGTGTAATTATGAACGGGATGTAAATTCGTGGGAAGAGTGCCGTATTCTGAGCTAAGACTGGACCAAAGCTAAATAGATAAATGGATAGATAGATAGACAGATAGATAGATAGATGGATAGATGGAGAGATAGATAGTGAACCAGACAGACAGACAGACAGATAGATGGATAGGTAGATAGTTAACCAGAGAGACAGATAGATAGATAGACAGATGGATGGATAGAAAGACATAGATAGACAGAGAGACAGATAGATAGATAAACAGATAGACAGACAGACAGACACATAGATTGATAGATAGATAAACAGACAGACAGATAGACAGACAGATAGATAAATATGTTTTCATGACCCATCGTACAGTCGAATACCATTAATATTAAACCTTCTTCTTTGCTAATCGTCTGAAAAAAAAATCCCACTGATGAGAGAGACAGCCTTCACCTGGATTTGTGCGGATTTATATGGATATTTGTGGATTAATGTGGATTTTTGTGGATTCATGTGGATTTATGTGGATTTTTGTGGATTTTTGTGGATTTATATGGATTTTTGTGGATTTTTGTGGATTTTTGTGGATTTTTGTGGATTTTTGTGGATTTATGTGGATTATTGTGGATTTTTGTGGATTTATGTGGATTTTTGTGGATTTTTGTGGATTTTATAATGTACATATAAATAGTCTGTTTTTATTTGTGTGTTTTTTTTTAGTCATCCCTTTTTAAACATTTTATTTTATTTTTTTTTTTATTTTCATTTACTTTTAATAATTCTAGTGTAATTACTTTATATTATTTTCTATTATTTATTTACTTATTGAGAGAGAGAGAGAGAGATTGAGGTAGGGGGAGGGCAGCGAAATGGCGGGGGACAGGGCTACATGGAGGCGATTTGTTTGTGGCTACCCCTCACTGGATTAAGGCGTCTGGCAATAGATAGATACACTTTATATTCTGGGCATAAGATAGATTAGCGTCATCATATTGGTATTAATTTTTACAATCAAGGCAAAGACTCTTAAAGAAGCTCCCTAGCACCTCCTCCTTAGCGATTTATTTTTGGATGTGGCTGATCAATATCCTTTGGTACGTTTTTTTATGCAGAGGATGATATTATTAGAAGGATTTATTTAACACAGACTACGACAGTGAGGTGTAATAAAAATAAATCGCTAAGGAACAGGTGTTCGGGAGCTTCCTTAAAGACGAGAATAAGGGCCTTGGTTCAGTAATGTTTGTAATTTGCCACAGTAAAGAATCTAACTCTTTATTTTCACTTTATATTTTACTAAACATGTATATTGTGTCACCCCACCTCACTTCACACACACACACACACACACACACAAACACACACACACACGCACGCCAGAGAAAGTGTTTTGCCTCCCGGGACAGAAATAGCAACTCCATAACCTCATGATTTCGCGAATTTCAACACGGTAAAGTTCGCGGCCGCCAATTTTGCTGTGTACTTAGTGACTTCGCGTTTTAATCTCGTCCGTGACCTTGTTGCCGTGTTTCGTCATTTTCCTTGTTGCATTTCTTTTTCCTTGTTGCATTGCCCCGGTGGTGGTGTGGTGGGTATAAATAGGGGCGGTGTGGTGGTGTGGTCGTCAGTGGAGTGCCAGCAGCGCCACCGTCAACATGGTAACTCACACAACCTTCCTTATATACAGTTGTTGGCCTCCTCCCGTCATAACCTCTCATACAACCTTCCCTATGAGTCCAGCACCACTCTACATGCGTGTTGTTAGTCTCCTTCTCTTGCCATGAGTGCTTGTGAGATGTTCTGGTACTGATATAACTTTGTAGTATATTTTCCTCAACGATTTATTTTACCCATAACATCTTAATTATCTTCAGTATAATGTATCTTTAAACTATCGACATTGCATTAGTAATATAGAAGAGGATATTTAGGTCTAATCTGCATAACAAATCGCTATGGAAGAGGTGTTAGGAACTCTCTAAAGTCACTTACAGCAACACCCAGAGTAACACCCCACAGGAACACAGTGTAAAGCAGCAACATTGGTCTCTCTCAGAACCGTATGCTACTCGCCCTCTTCGCCCTCGCCCTCCTCGTCGCTGGTGTGGCCGCAGGAGGTGGTCACGGCGGAGGTGGCTTTGGCGGAGGCGGCTTTGGAGGTGGAGGCTTCGGTGGAGGTGGCTTTGGCGGTGGAGGCTATGGTCGTCGAGGCGGTGGATTTGGCGGCGGTGGATTTGGCGGCGGCGGCTTCGGTGGTGGACACGGCCGCAGCTTTGGCGGTGGCTTTGGCGGTGGTAGATATGGTAGTGGAGGCGGTGGCTTTGGCGGAGGTGGATTTGGAGGTGGAGGCTTCGGAGGCGGTCACGGTGGATTTGGAGGTGAGCAAACCATCAGTGTAGCGAAAACCAAGTCAATAGATTCAGGAATTTATCAAGAATTGGTGACATATATAGCTAGATGAGTAGTAGTAGCAGTGGTAATAGTAGTAGTAGTAGTAGCAGTAGTAGCAGTAGTAGTAGTAGTAATAGTAGAAGAGGAGGAGGAGGAGGAGAAGTAGTAGTAGTATATCATTCTTCTTGTAGTTTGCCCATCAGGTAGAAGAATTATACAAACAGTGATTTTTCTGTCCCTCAGTGCTTCCTACAAAATCACCCTCCTTCATACTGCATCTTCCTTCATACTAGATCTCTTCCTTCATACTACATCTTCCTTCATACTACATCTTCCTTCATACTACATCTTCCTTCATACTAAATCTCTTCCTTCATACTAGATCCCTTTCCTGCTACCTTACCTTTGTCTCACCTTCCTTCATACTAGATCTTTGTTCATACTAGATTTTCCCTCATACTAGATCTCTTCCCTATCACCTTACCTTCGTCCCTCCTTTACTGAATCTTATTTTCATTTACAGGTGGCGGTTTCGGCGGAGGGGGAGGTAAGGAAAAAAAATCACAGCATTTATTCTTGAAACGTAAAATTCTCCACACACACCATACACCTCAGATAAAAAATAATGGAGTTCTTTTTTTAATTACCAAACACGATTTCAGATTAAGTGATTGTGTGTTTTTTTGTGTGTTTTTTTTTTTGTGTGTGTGTGTCTGTGTTTTCTTATTCAATCTTCGTTATGCACTAATTTCGTTTTTCTTTATCGTAATTTTGAGTCATTAGTGAATTGTCAAAATAATGTCACTGATTTTTTTTTTTTTTTATTTATTTTTCTTCTCTTCCACAGGCGGCTACGGCAAATAGACAACTTCCTACCCTCACCCCGCGCTGGCCAGGACTCCAATTGCTCCCTAACACCCGTTCCTAAGCGATTTATTTTGCTTATTGCACCTATCTCTGTTACTAATTTTGCTTATTACACCTTTCCCTCTCTGTTACCTTAATAACTCTAATAATCACCACACCCTTCATCAGTAACGTACGAATTATGATAACCAGCTGTATCCAGAGACAAAATAAATCGCTAAGGAAAAGGTGTTATGGGGAGAATGCGGGGCCAAATCAACAGGTCTTTCACTCCAATGGCCACAGCTCTACTTCCATCAGAAACTCACTTATTCCACATTATTTAACGCCCTTAAAACCTTCTCCAATAAAATACCCAAATACTGATCATTTCCTTTCAATCTTCCCTATAGACATAAACGAAGATGACTACTGAGGCGAGGAAGGTATTGGCGCAAGGAGTATAAGGGAAAATCAGTGTAAAAAAAACGTAAAAATTGTTCCTGTAAATGTTTATAATACCTGTCCCATTTACGGTATATGTTGTAAATGGGTTAACGTAATTGGCATAGATTTACACCTACAGGATCGATATTTTCTTTTGTTTTTGTTTTTTTACGGGGTACCATAAACACGACCTGAAAATATGTGTGTGTATGTTAATCTGGAAGAATTGGAGGGAGTTTTACAGAATTATATATACGTTAAAAATAATAATAATAATAATAATAATAATAAAGACAAGAAGAAGAAAAAAATGAGGGGGAGGAGAAGGAAGAGGAGGAGGAGGAGGAGAGTAACAAGAACAAGAACGAGAAGAACAGGAAGAACAATAATGATAATAATAATAATAATAATAATAATAATAATAATAATAATAATAACAATAATAATAATAAAGTGATAGGGCTGATTTAGGAGGGGGGGGATGCATCAATGACCTTAAAATTGACCTCTGCTGACCTGACACATGACACTCTAATTACAATTACCTCAATCACCCCATCATCAATAACTGCAACAAGAGGGCTAATTTTGCCCATATATCTTCATCAATCTGTACTAAATAAAACTGTTTGATGAACGAAATGATCTGAAACGGACCTAAACTTACTGAAACTGAGTGAAACAAACTGCAACAATAGCATCAATTTTTTTTTCCCATATATCTAAAAGGGCTAATTGATGAACGTAGTGATCTGGAAAGGACCTAAAGAGACTGGAACTGACTGAAACAAACTGGAATTTGATCTGAGAAAGCCTGAACACTGAGCTCTGGAAACACACACACCCACACCCACACACACACACACGCACGCACACACACACGCAGGGGGCCGAAAATCTGAGCCAAGTTGAAGGGGAAAGAGTACAGCAGAGCCTTCACTTCATCCACTAAAACACCCATATTATAATACACTTATTTTTATTTTTATTTATTTTTTTATCACGGAAAATAATACAAGCAAGTGAAGGTGCAGTGAGAAATTTTTTGCATATATTTTGCTTAAGAAGATTTTGTCATTGCATATCTTTGGGTAAATTGCATAGTTTTTTTTTTTTTTAATATAAGTAGGCATTGGTCTGCTGAAAATAGGGGGAGCGTACACCCACCTCAGCTCCCCCCCCCCTCAAAAAAAAAAATGAAGAGATTCCGTAAATGGAGAGGTAAAAATGATGAATAATAAAATGGAGTGAAAGACTGAAGGTAGTGAAATGGATAGCAGGAGAAGAAGGAGGGGCAGACCGAGAATGCTAAGTTTAGGACAAGGAAAAATTACCGGTGTTATGAAGGAAGGAGGGCTGGGAGGAACTGAAGTAGTGAAGATGGTGAAGCGAATAGTTGAAGAAGAAGAAACAGAATGAGCAGAAGAGACAGACCAAGGATGAGGGAGAAGCAGAAGAGACAGACCAAGGATGAAGGAGAAGCAGACGAGAGAGACCAAGGACGAAGAATTTATTTAAAAAGGGAAGATGGAATGAAAGACTTAAGTTAGTGAAGAGAGTGGCAGAAGAAGGAGAAGAGGTTGACCAAGACTGACGAATTTATGCAAGAAGTAAGGGCTGAGATGGAATCAAGGAATGGAGGTAGTGAGGTGGATGGCAGAAGAATAAGTAGACCGAGAACGAAGTGGAGGGAGAGAAGTGAGGAAGATTTAATGTCAGAGAATGAAAGATGAACAGAGTGAGGTGAATAACAGAAGAAATGAAAAAGAAAATGGAGGAGAAATGATAAAACACACATAATATTGTCTTAAATGATAAAAGACAGTGATTATTAAAGTTATCATCATAGTTATCATTATAGTTATCATTACATTTAGTGCTATATAATTTCGGTATTTCTGTAAGTACGTACTGTTATTATTTCTACTGTTTAAAAAAAAAAAATAGGTAAATGGAGTCTACTGCGGTTTTGGTTTATATATCAAAAACTAAGGGAAAAAAAGTGCTCAATCAAGGAAAACAAAAGCACTAAAAAAAAAAAACAAGGAAAACAAAAGCATTAAAAAAACAAGGAAAACAAGAGCACTAAAAAAAACAAGGAAAACAAGAGCACTAAAAAAACAAGGAAAACAAAAGCATTAAAAAAAACAAGGAAAACAAAAGCATTAAAAAAACAAGGAAAACAAAAGCACTAAAAAAAACAAGGAAAACAAAAGCACTAAAAAAAACAAGGAAAACAAAAGCACTAAAAAAAACAAGGAAAACAAAAGCACTAAAAAAACAAGGAAAACAAAAGCACTAAAAAAACAAAGAAAACAAAAGCACCCAAAAAAAAACAAGGAAAACAAAAGCACTAAAAAAAACAAGGAAAACAAAAGCACAAAAAAAACAAGGAAAACAAGAGCACTAAAAAACAAAGAAAACAAAAACACTTAAAAAAAAACAAGGAAAACAAAAGCACTAAAAAAACAAGGAAAACAAGAGCACTAAAAAAAAACAAGGAAAACAAAAGCATTAAAAAAAAACAAGGAAAACAAGAGCACTAAAAAAAACAAGAAAAACAAAAGCATTAAAAAAAACAAGGAAAACAAAGACACACTGGGAGATCCTTTCTAAACATACTGAGATCCGAAAAAATATCCAGTTAAAATATGGACAAAACATTGACAGAAATAGATGTTAAAATAGACAAAAATAGACACAAAAATATATATAAAAATAGATGTAAAAAATAGAAAAAATAGACATACAATAGATGTAAGAAAATTGACAAAATACACATAAAAATAGATGTAAGAATAGATATAAAAGTAGACAAAAAGTAGACAAAATAGACAAAAATAGACATAAAAGTAGTTGTAAAAATAGACAAAAATAGGACATGAAATAGCCAAAAATAGACATAAAAATAGACATAAAATAGATGTAAAAAATAGACAAAAAATACAAAATAGATGTAAAAAATAGACAAAAAAATACAAAATAGATGTAAAAAAGACAAAAAATAGACATAACAATAGACATAAAAATAGACATAAAAATAGATATATATACATACTATTATTTTCTCCAAAAAGTAGTTATTAAAAACGAAGAAAAAAATAGTTTCTTGGAGGAGTCTTGAGGCGGTGCTAAAGACAGTCCTTTGATCTGTAATTTAGTTTTTCTTTTGTTTTGTTTTTCAGTCATTTTTTGGGGGCAGGATTTCATTTTTTTTCTCCTGTCAATTTCCTTCCGTCTTTGGTTAATGGGAACTTTCTTTATTTTTGTTTTTTTTTCTTGTTCTTTTTTCTCACTTTCATTTTCATTGTTTCATTTTCTGTCCTCCTCTCTTCCTTCTTTTCCACTTCTGTCTTCCCTCTTTCTTCTTCTTTTCCTTCCTTCCTTCCTTCCTCTCTTTCTTCTTCTTTTCCTTCCTTCCTTCCTTCCTCTCTTTCTTCTTCTTTTCCTTCCTTCCTTCCTTCCTCTCTTTCTTCTTCTTTTCCTTCCTTCCTTCCTCTCTTTCTTCTTCTTTTCCTTCCTTCCTTCCTCTCTTTCTTCTTCTTTTCCTTCCTTCCTTCCTTCCTCTTTCTTCTTCTTTTCCTTCATTTCTTCCTTCCTCTCTTTCTTCTTCTTTTCCTTCCTTCCTTCCTTCCTCTTTCTTCTTCTTTTCCTTCATTTCTTCCTTCCTCTCTTTCTTCTTCTTTTCCTTCCTTCCTTCCTTCCTCTTTCTTCTTCTTTTCCTTCATTTCTTCCTTCCTCTCTTTCTTCTTCTTTTCCTTCCTTCCTTCCTTTCTTCTTCTTTTCCTTCATTTCTTCCTTTTCTCCTTCTTTTGCCTTCTTCCTTCCTCTCTTCCTTTCTTCCTTCTTTTGCCTTCTTCCTTCCTCTCTTCCTTTCTTCCTTCTTTTGCCTTCTTCCTTCCTCTCTTCCTTTCTTCCTTCTTTTGCCTTCTTCCTTCTTCTCTTCCCTCTTATCATGCCTTCTTCTTTTTTTTTTTAATATTGGCCTCTGTAGGCATCCAATAATATGATTTTCTTTGCTTCTCTCCACGTAAAGTTTATTTGCATTTTTCAGTATTCAAATCGCAAGTACCTTTGTTATTATTATTATTATTATTATTATTATTATTATTATTAGCAGTAGTAGTAGTAGTATTTTTATTATTGTTATTATTATTACTATTATTATTATTATTATCATTATCATCACTACTATTATTGTTGTTGTTGTTGTTGCTGTTTTTATTTTTGTTTTGTTTTTTGTTTTTTGGCTTCAGTTTCTTTCACTCAGCCTCTTCATCGTGACTATATTCCTCACTCAGTTTCCCTTCTATCAATTTTTTTCCCCTGTGTCTCGTCTCTTCCTTTTTCCTGTCGTTCTGTTAAGTTATTCTCCTCCTCTTCTTCATTTCCTTCAGATTCTCTCATTTCTCTGGCTTCCTGTCATTTCCGCCTCTCTCCAATTCATCATTATTTTTCCCTTTCGTGTCTTCATCATGTCCTTCCTGTTATCATCTCTTTTTATCATTTCCTCCTTATCATTTCCTCCTTATCATTTCCTCTTTATCATTTCCTCCTTATCATTTCCTCCTTATCATTTCCTCTTTATCATTTCCTCCTTATCATTTCCTCCTTATCATTTCCTCTTTATCATTTCCTCCTTATCATTTCCTCCTTATCATTTTCTCCTTATCATTTCCTCTTTATCATTTCCTCTTTATCATTTCCTCATCATCATTTCCTCCTTATCATTTCCTCTTTATCATTTCCTCATCATCATTTCCTCCTTATCATTTCCTCTTTATCATTTCCTCTTTATCATTTCCTCCTTATCCTTATCATTTCCTCTTTATCATTTCCTCCTCATCAATTCCTCTTTATCATTTCTTCTTTATCATTTCCTCCTTATCATTTCCTCTTTATCATTTCCTCCTCATCATTTCTTCCTTATCATTTCCTCCTTATCATTTCCTCTTTATCATTTCCTCCCCATCATTTCCTCCCCATCATTTCCTCCCCATCATTTCCTCCTTATCATTTCCTCCTTATCATTTCCTCCATATCATCTTATCACCTTCTTGTCACCTCCTTATCAGTTAAACAAATACACCTGTTGGAAAGATGATTTATACAGCTTCCGTACGTAGGTGGGTTGGTAGTTGTAGATTAGAGGGTAGTGTTCTTCGGCAGTAGAGTCATAACGAGGGCTGTTGTAGCGAGCTGTGGGGAGAAGGTTGGTCAGGTGAGGTCAAGGCAGGTGAGTTTGGGTTTCTCTCTCTCTCTCTCTCTCTCTCTCTCTCTCTCTCTCTCTCTCTCTCTCTCTCTCTCTCTCTCTCTCTCTCTCTCTCTCATCTAACCATCCATCCATCAGTCAATCCATCCACTTATAAACCAACCAGCTAACCATCCTATCATCCCTTTACGTCATCTATCTACCTATCTATCTATCTATCTATCCGTCTGCCTATCTATATATGTCACTGTCTTTCCTTGTCCCTCTCTATCTCTCTCTCAACCTACCTTTCTATCAGTCTAACTACCTACCCACCCACCCATTTACCCATCCATCCATCTATCTATCTACGTACCTATCTATCTATCTATGTACCTACCTATTTATCCAACTACCTATCTATCTATCTACCTATCTATCCATCTACCTGTCTGTCTGTCTATCTGTCTTGTCAATCTTCCTGTCTGCCTACCTGCATCTCACGTGTGTGTGTGTCTCTCTCTCTATCTAACAACCCACCCACCCATCTATTTATCCATCCATCTATCTATCTATCTATCCAACTCACCTCTATCCACAAACTCGTTCACCACGTACTGCGCCGCCCTCACCGCCTCTCTCGTGTGTGGAATCGACTCAAAGGCCCACTCAAACATGTTCTTCTCCGGATGCCACTGTGTTCCGTAGATCGGCAGCGTCCTGTGCTCCACCGTAGAGACGTATTCGGTTCCGTTGAGGTCATACGAGGTCGAGACTAAGGTGTAATTATTCTCCAGACCAAGATCCAAGAATTTCTGCAATAAAGGAAAGATGGAAGTGAAGAAGGAAGTGAGGGAGGAAGTGAAGGAGGAAGTGAGGGAGGAAGTGAGGGAGGAAAAGAGGGAGGAAGTGAGGGAGGAAGTAAAGAAGGAAGAAGAATTAAAGAGAGAGGCTAAGGCGTAATAAGTGTCCAATCCAAGATCCAAGAATTTCTGCGATAAAGGAAAGAAGGAAGTAAAGGAGGAAGAAAGAATTAAGAAAGAGAGAGAGAGAGAGAGAGAGAGAGACTAAGGTGTAACTATTGTCCAGTTCAAGAGCCAAAAGTAATTCAGGTGAAAATTAAAAATATAATCAGAATTCTCATCTCCTCTTCTAAATACCTGTGGAGTAACGCAGTATTTGTGGAAGTTACTCGTGCTGTTACTGGTGGTCAGGGTTTGGAGGACGTCAGGTGGAGCGCCCCCTAGTAAGCTGGTCTCGTTGTATTCTGAAGGAGAGATGGTGTGGTGAGGTGGAGGTTGAGGGTGAGGCGTTGTAGTAGTAGTAGTAGTAGTAGTAGAAGTAATAGTAGTAATCTTATCATCATCGCTATTATTATCATCATTCTTATCATTATCATCAACGTCATTATCATCATTATTATCATTTTCATTATTATTATTACTATTTTTACTGTTTTCATTATTACTATTATTATTATTATTATTATTATTATTATTATTTTTATTACTGTTGTTACTATTATTATTATTATTATTACTACTACCATCATCATCATCATCATCGTCATCATCTTCCTCCTCCTCATTACACACACACACACACACACACACACACACACACACACACACACACACACACACACACACACACACACACACACACACACACACAGATTTGAAGACTGTTTGCAACTTGCACTGTGACAATGCAATAAGCAAAACACGTCCTTACCATTTATGGAAAACATCTTCTTGCAAGTCACATATTTGCAACGTCGCACAGGAAAAAAAATATTGCAATCCTCATCAGATAATCAACAAACAAATACCTCTCTCTCTCTCTCTCTCTCTCTCTCTCTCTCTCTCTCTCTCTCTCTCTCTCTCTCTCTCTCTCTCTCTCTCTCAACCATCCATCAGTCAATCGATCCAATTACCATATAACCAACTAACCATCCTATGATCCATTTACTGCATCTATCTATCTGTCTATCTATCTATCTATCCGTCCACCCGCCTATCTATCTACCTATCTATCTATCCATCTATCTATCTCACCTGGCCTTAATTAGAGAGGGGGTCAGCCACACCAGAAGCGTTACACCTGGAGAGAGAGAGGTCACTATCCATCCATCCATCTATCTTTCTATTCACCTAACCATCCACCCTTCTATCTATCTATCTATCTATCTAACCATCCACCCATGTATCTATCTATCCATCTATCTATCCACCACCTCACCTGGCCTTAGATATAGGGGATCGGCCACACTGGAAGCGTTACACCTCGAGAGCGGGTTCACCTTCCCAGCATCCAGGTACATCAGCATCTCAAATCCCAGGCAGACAGCGATAAGGGGAATCTCTTCGCCCCTCTCGCTATGCAACTTCCGGATGAGGTCATAGAGGATGCTGCCAGCCCTCCCGTAGCCGCTTTCCGGTGACCTAAACGACGCCGCACCTCCGGGAAAGACGATGCTGAAGAAAGGAAGGTTAATTGGTATTGGTGTTGCTGGATTTTATTATTATTGTTACTATTATTATTATTATTATTATTATTATTATTATTATTATTATTATTATTATTATTATTATTGTTATTATTATTATTATTATTATTATTATTATTATTATTATTGTTATTATTATTATTATTATTATTATTATTATTATTATTATTATTATTATCACACAAGGGAGGAAGTCATCATTATCATCATCATCATCATCATCATCATCATCATCATCATCACGCATTATACAGCTTAGGAGAGTGCCCCGTGCCGGATACAAAAATAAATAAATATATAAATAAATAAATAAAAATAACTACAGATTTATTCAAACCTTCAAAATTTTCTCTCCATCTCAAAACCAAAAACCATCTCTCTCTCTCCCTCTTTTTTTTTTTTCCATCTTTAAAAAATTTCCAAAAAAAAAAAGGAAAAACTTACCCATTAACCACATCCATTAGGCCTTGATAATATTCCTCTGTCTGGTTTATCCTGGGAAAAATAAATTACCTTATTAGTGGGTTAATATCATTATTATTATTATTATTATTATTATTATTATAATTATTATTAAACTATCACCACGATCATCATCAGTATCATCATCATCATCATCATCATCATCACCATCATCATCATCACCATCATCATCATTAATTTTGATGATGATGATGATGATGACTGAGGGACGTTTGTATAACCAGGTAGCTCCACCGCCTAATTATATCAGTGCCACCACGTGAAGGCGCCATCCCCTCACCGAATGAAGTGGGAACAGGAAGTGGTAATTCGCTCTACCGGAAGTGTGGGAGCGTCTCGCGTGTACTAAAATTTGAGCACAATTGTAACACAGTACTCTAAGCTGTATTGTAGTGGTTGTAATATTGTGCTTATTGTGCTATGGTGTACAGTAGAGTGTTTGGATTACTGATAAGATAAGGAGAGGGGTAGTAGTAGTAGTAGTAGTAGTAGTAGTAGTAGTATAGTAGTAGTAGTAGTAGTAGTAGTAGTAGTTAACGATACAAGCCCAAAATTACCACGGCAACGTAAATGACAATAATAAGAAGCCTAAATCAGTCTTAATGATGTCAATTACTGTGACCTCATTAACACTAATTAGGGGGAAGGTGGTTAATGACAGGTTAATGAGCTAGAGATTGAGATAGTAACCCTACAACTTGATCCCAGTATTTAGCATCGAATTTGACTATACTCTTTTTACTTTAACTTGGCCAAATCCTGCCATCCCTCCATCTTCAGTGCTGAGTTCTGGAGAGAGATTGACACTGTATTTGGTGCTAGTCACGAAGAGGTGCTATGGTAAGGATGTAGAGCCACAGTCTTGTCTAATATAATTGCAAAAAGACAAAACTCTGGGCCAAGTTAGGGTGAAAGGAGTATAGTGCACTGATAAAGTTGATAACTGTGAACGCCCTATCTCTGAGCAATGATAAGGACTGTCTGGGTCACTGATAAGGTTAAAAAGGGTCAGGAGTGAGATAAGAGGCCTACTACTACTACTACTACTACTTCTACTCGTACTTCTGTTGCTACTACTACTATACTACTACAATTACAACTTCTATAAACACACACACACACACACACACACACACACACTCATCCTAAATCCCACCCTACACACACACACACACAAACACACACACATATCCTAAATCCCACCCTACACACACACACTCACATACACATATCCTAAATCCCACCCTACACACACACACACACACACACACACACACACACACACATATCCTAAATCCCACCCTACACACACATACACACACACACACACACACATCCTAAACCCCACACAAATCCATACTATTACACGTGAACAACAAAGAGTGGACATAATAACCCCAAAAAAACTCGCATACACCCCAATACAATTTCCATAATTGTACCCTACCGACAAAGACCAATGGAGAGGACAATAGGTAAGTTGCGGGGTTAATGAGGACAGGTAGGGGACGGGAAATGAAGGTAATTGTTTGTCTGTAGGTCATTGAGGGGTGAATAGGGTGGTGCGAATACAGCACTTCACTGGAACTGCACGTGCAGATCGGTCACGTGTTGAGGGGAGAGTTGCTAATATCTACCAACATTACTGGCAACTACCAACATTACCAACATCTACCAACATTACACATGCAAACTACCAATATTGTCATTATCTACCAACATTACCACCACCAAACTACCAACATTACACACTCAAACTACCAACATTGCCATCATCTACCAACATTACACACTCACACTACCAACAATACACACTCAAACTACTAACATTCCACAATCACACTACCAACATTACACACTCAAACTACCAACATTGCACATTCAAACTAACAACATTACAAACTCAACCAACATTACACACTCAAACCACCAACATTACACACTCACACTACCGACATTGCACACTCACACTACCAACATTACACACTCAAACCACCAACATTACACACTCACACTACCAACATTACACACTCAAACCACCAACATTACACACTCACACTACCAACATTGCACATTCAAACTAACAACATTACACACTCAAACTAACAACATTACAAACTCAACCAACATTACACACTGAAACCACCACCATTACACACTCAAACTACCAACATTGCACATTCAAACTACCAACATTACCACCATCTACCGACATGATAGGGACAACTCTGGCTCCTCCGCTCTCCATGTATTTGACGTAAGAGGCGGCGACGTAGGAGTTGTATTTGTACCCCGTCGCGTTGTTCATCTTGTTCCTCAACTCTTGTGCCAGGATTCCTAGAGGGAGAGAGAGAGAGAGTTAGAGAGAGGGAGAGAGGGGGGAGGGAGATGTGTGGGAGAGAGGGAGGCAAAGAGGGAAAAAAGAGGGAGTTAGAGAGGTAAAAAAAAAAGAGATTGACATTTAGAGAGAGGATCAGGTGACGAAAAGAGGAAGAGGAAGTAGGCTGAGGAGAGGAATGGAGGAAGAGGAAGAAGACTGAGGAGAGGGAAAGAGGAAGAGGAAGTGGACTGAGGAAGAAGAGGGATGAGAGAAGTGTGAGAGATGGAGGAGGGGAGGAGGGATGGTGAATGAGTAAAGACGTAATAAAAATAAAGTTGAAACAGAGTGTCTTTGGTAAGGCAGCGACTGGTTTTATTTTCTGGAGAGCATCGGGGGAGTGGAGAGGGAGTGGGAGTGGGAATGGGAGTGGGAATGGGAGTGGGAATGGGGAAAGAAGTGGGAGGAGGAATGGAAGTAGGAGAATGAACGACAGACTTATATATTGACGAAGTTCTAAAATTTCGCTATTAGCACAATTTTTTCTCCACCTCTCACTGTCGAAAAAACAATTCATCTTTTTTCTCTGACTCTACAGTACTCCACATGGATGAAGGTACGCAGTGGATGAATAGATAAAGGTACGGTAATGGCACAGGTAACTTCCGGTTATTAATTACGTAAGAGAGGTCTACCCACGGCGCTGCTGAAGTTGACAGGAAGTGACTGGGCTGACCACAAAAGCAGATTACATAGTTCCCCCTCATTGTCACCCTTCTCGGACTATATAAACCCTTACAGACGATTTCCTTCAGCGTGGGGAGGGATTTTGTGCACCTGGGGGGTTAAATTTAAGCCTTCATTCACCCCTTCACCTAGAGATTTTTTTTTTTTTTTTGTCACTCTTACTACCTTCCACTTCAATTTAAAACTAATGAAGGTGTTAATGAGTCCTAATGAGGCCTACATCTAACCCCTCTAATTATATCCTAATCCTAGCAGAATAAAATCGTCTGGCCAGCGAAAGGGTAATAAATAAAACCCTTCACTGCTTTATAATAGGGTCAGAGGAAGTGACTTAGCTGGCTCTATATTGTATTGTGTAGTCGCCCCTCGCAGTCTGTCAGTTCCCCATTTTCTATACGTCGGAAATGACAGGTGTGTGTAATGATTATGGTGCACGCAAGCTTCCTCCTCCTCCTCCTCCTCCTTCTTCCTCATTTCGTCTTTTCTTCTTCTTCGACCTCCTTCTCCTCCTCCTCCTCCTCCTCCTCCTTCTGATTCTTCATTTCTTCTTCTTCTGCCTCCTCCTCCTCCTCCTCCTACTCTTCTTCTTACGCCTCTTATTCTTCATCTTTTTCATAGAGTGAGTCAGCCTCTCTCTCTCTCTCTCTCTCTCTCTCTCTCTCACACACACACACACACACACACACACACACACACACACACATACACATAAATCACTCATCTCAGCAGGTAACCGCTAATTAACCCTCACCTGTGCAGACCCTTCCCCTTTTCGCCTCAAGTTACCTGTCTGCTTCTCCTACCTTCAGATTCTTTTTTTCAATTATATTTTTAAAAACTCACGTATATATATGAAGTTTTTATTTAACCCTTTCATACCATTATCATCATCATCATCATCATCATCACTTTCATTACTATTATCATCACCATCATCATCATCACCATCATCATCATCATCACTTTCATTACTATTATCATCACCATCATCATCATCACCATCATCATCACCATCATCATCACCTTCATTACTATTATCATCACCATCATCATCATCACCATCATCATCATCATCACCATCATCATCACCTTCATTATTATTATCATCATCATCATCATCATCATCATCATCAACATCATCATCATTCATTCATTATTTTGTTGAATATTAAGGTGTGTGTGTGTGTGTGTGTGTGTGTGTGTGTGTGTGTGTGTGTTAATAAAGAGCATCCTCGCAGGGAAGGGGTTAATGAAGGCCGTCTAACCCCTCCCCCCCCCGTTCCAATATTCTCACCTGTCCAAAAAATAATAATAATCTAGAGGTAGAAAAGAAAAATTATAATAAAAAAACACGAGGTGATGAGGATGACGTGTTTTTTTCCGTATTTATAGAGGGATATCCTTTGCTTGATTTTTTTACTCTCTCTCTCTCTCTCTCTCTCTCTCTCTCTCTCACACACACACACACACACACACACACACACACACACACACACTAGGCTGGAGTCAAGGTCATTCTGCGTTTGGCTGAAATTTCTCTCTCTCTCTCTCTCTCTCTCTCTCTCTCTCTCTCTCTCTCACCAATGACGGGGTAGAGGTTGGGCTGCGGAGGATCTTGCGAAGTCTCCTGCGCATCTTGAGACTGTTGCGAAGGAAGTGCGCTGCCCGGTACGGTGAACGCTGCGCACACAAACACCGTAACCACAACACCGTACATCTTACCGTGATCTCCGTCTGTACTGAAAAAAAAAAAAATCATCATCATCATCATTATCACCATCATCACCACCATTATTGTCATCATCATTATTACCATCACCATCATCACCTTCGTCATCATAACTATCATCACATTCATTATTATCACCATCATCATCATCACTATCTTCACCTTCATCATCACCATCATCACCTTCACTAGTATCACCATCATCATCATCATCATCACCATCATCATCGCCTTCATTATCATCATCACTCATTTTCATTTCATTACAACTCACTGTCCTCTTCTGTGTTACAAAAATCCTCCCAATTATCACCATTCTTTGCATCAATAACCAGGCATATCCAAAAATAAGTCGCTGGGAAAGAAGTGTTAGGGAGCTTCTTAACCCTGCAGAGTACCAGACCCAGCTATATCAGTGCCACCACGTGAAGGCGCCCCGAGAACCATAGCTACTGGGTACGTGTGGGTCAGCGGAAGTCATAAAGTTATCGTGACACGTGACAGCGATAAAACCAACTTGTTACTGTGTGCACAAGGAAGACAGTGTGACGGGAGAGAGATTCTGTGTGAAATAGGGCAATAGTCTGTCTCAAAACACTTACTAGAGAGACATTAGTAAAAGCAAAAAGCACACAGAGAGAGCATACCCCCTCCAAAGCCAGGAAAATTAATTACACGCTGCCATAATTCCTATTTCCAACCAGACCATTGCTTTCACGGTCTCACAGTGCCAGTTAATTCTACGGTCCCGGCCAGCCCTGTTTCACGATCTTAGTGGGGGCTCACACCTCCTCCAACGCCACCAAAATTAATCGTTTCTTCCTACATTTGGGTTCAGATCTACCTCAATATCTAATCAGCTCCTCCTTGACCCCCTGTCCACCTTTCCACCTGATTAGACTCCAATCTGATAGCAACTTTTGGAGATAACTTGTACACAGACAGACGCAGGTGATTACGTATACCCGGACGAACTTTGCTGGGTGGGGTAAAACTACTATAAAACTAAGACTATTATGAAACTACTACTCAAGAAGGACATCCAGACCCCCCCCCTTCTCCCCCTCCAAGCTTCAGCAACTCACTGGATCGATAGTGCAGTGCCTTATGCAGCAAAAATCTTCCCTAAACACCTGTGAGAAATTACCTGATGTAATTAGAGTGAAACCCCCTTCCTCTCCAGGCTTCAGTGCCCCTCTACAGCAATATATAAAACACACACACACACACACACACACACACACACACACACACACACTTCCCCAACTCAGCATTAATATCGTGGTACTGAATGACGTGAAAAAAATCAATAGCACTACTAAATTGAGCAGAAAAATCCATATGAAAACACCTATGGGAAGAACATAACTACAAAAAAATAACTAAAAAGACAAAATATACTGTATATTACCTCAAGGGACTGACGTACTCCCGCTCTGAAGGCCTGCAGCACACTGACACGCCTGAGGTCCGGGCTGGTTATAATCAGCGTGTGGATGCTATTACAATACACACACACACACACACACACACACACGTACCCGACTCTTACCTAACCGCGCGTTCGTCTCCCTCTCTTTTAAACCACCAGAACATTTATTTTTCTCGTCCGATTTTAAAACTCCAAATGCCACTTAAATCTGCATGTAATTCTCTACACTTTATTTTAAATCAGTTTTCCTGTACACCCCAGCCTTCCCTCTGATACCATAGCCTCAATTTTACCTGCCTGTGTCTCGATGATGATAATAATAATAATAATAATAATAATAATAATGATAATAATAGTATCAGTAGTAGTAGTCGTAGTAGTAGTAGTAAGAGTAACACTAGTGATAATAATAATGCTGATAATAATAATAATGATATCTTTCCTGGCTTTCAACCCCATATACTTCCAACACGTTCAACCTATTTTCAAAAATTTCCTTTGCCAAATAATTATCAAACAGAAAAAAAAAAAAAGGCATATGCTGATCATTCTTCCTTCTTCCTCTTCTCCTTCTTCGTGTTCTTCTTCTTTTTCCTCTTCTTCTTCTTCTTCTTCTTTGTCCTCTCGTCCTCCTACTCCTCCTCCTCCTCCTCCTTCTCCTCCACCTCTTCCTCTTCCTCCTCCTCCTCCTCATTGTCCTCCTCCTCATCATCATCCTCTCCATCGCAGTATGGTGGCGAGGTAGCACTGAGAACCGGAAGTGGATGGGGAGAGGGTTGGAGCTGCCACTACTCACACACACACACACACACACACACACACGTACATACAGGCTCACCGTGGAACGACACATGGGAACTCACACACACACACACACACACACAAAACTTCCTATCATCACCACGGCAACCACATCAACAAATATTATAAATGAAAAGATGCTACTTAGGTTTTCACTACAATTTTGGGTGCTTTTGTGGTCTCTCTCTCTCTCTCTCTCTCTCTCTCTCTCTCTCTCTCTCTCTCTCTCTCTCAGGTGATAGCGATAATAAATAAATAAAAAATACTCGGGCTGAAAGGGTTAAGTCGGTCGTAAATTCTCCCACCAACATCGTGTGTGTGTGTGTGTGTGTGTGTGTGTGTGTGTGTGTGTGTGTGTGCTTCCACAACTCTATTTCTTCTCGTTGTTACTTCCAAATTATAACTATATCTATCTATCTATCTATCTATTTGTTTATCTATCTATATATCTCTCCAGCAGAGTGAAAAAAGGCTGTGATTCTACCCCTGCACTAAAATAAAGATGAGCGAAGTGAGTGCTAGAATTATCGTGGCATAAGTCCAATGAGTGTGGTAGGGAAGGTATATGGAAGAATTATTATAGAGAAAGTAAGAGAGATATCAGAAGTCCTAGTGAGTGATGAACAGGGTGGCTTTAGGAGTGGCGGAGGATGTGCGGATCAAGTATTTGCAGTGAGACAGTGTAGAAGGCTTGTGAGAAGGACTATAAGGTGTTTATGGCATTCATGGATCTGGAAAAAGCATACGACAAAGTAGACTGAGAAGGATTGTGGAAGGTTTTGCGCATGTACGGTGTAGATGGAAAGCTGCTAGGTGCCGTCAAGAGTTTTTATGATGGTGGTGAAGCATGTGTGAGGGTTACTAGACATCTAAGTGATTGGTTCATGATCAGTGTGGGCGTGCGACAAGGTTGCATTATGTCCCCATGGTTGTTCAATGTATATATATGGATGGGGTGATGAGAGGTAAAAACACGAGCAATGGAGAGAGGGATGGCGTTGGTGATGCATGGTGATGGATGAAATATCTCAAGTTTGTTGTATGCTGATGATGCAGTGCAACTTGCAAATACCAGACAAGAACTTGGTAGGCTAGTGCAGAGTTTTGCTGATGTCTGTGAGCGTCGTGCCCGGAGAGCAAATCCAAAAATGAGTCAAGTGATAGTTACTGAGAGAGAAGGTGACTCCCAGTGCCATGTTACAGTGAATGGAGAGACACTGGAATTGGTGAGAGTTCAAATACCTGGGTATAGTGATAGAAAAGAGGAAAATGTGCAAAAGAAATGGAAAGTAGAGTGACACAAGGAGGGAGAAAGTAGCTGGTTCAGTGAAGACCTTGATAAGAAACAGAGGCTTGAGTGCTGCAGCTACACGAGGTTTACATGAAGGAGTGTTAGTGCCAACTTTAACATATGGATGAGAGACTATGGTGTGGCATGAAACTGAAATGTCAAGAGAGTAGTGGAGATGGGACTGCTGAGGAATGTATGTGGAGTACAGGGAGTGGATAGGATACGAAATAATGTGATTCGTGAAAGATGCGGAATGAAGAAGTCTGTGGACACCAGAACTGAAGAGAGTATATTGAGATGGTTTGGTCATGTGGAGAGAATGAATGACAATAGAGTGGTGAAAAGGGTATATCTGAACGAATCTTTCTTTTAATTTTTGAAGTTTATCATTTCCACTTTAAGACGATTTGAAGCAGATAAAAGTGAACTGTAGGAGTCTGAGGAAGTCAATGCTCGCGTCCCCCCCTCTGATGATAAAAAAAGCAGCTTAAATGTTAGTATTCTCTTCGACCTAATGCCAGACGATTTTATTCAGCTTAGAGGGAGTCACTGGAGCCTAAGGGGGTTCAAAAAAAATCCCTTCTGATATGGGTAAACGATAGGGAAATGTGGAAAGGGGTAGACGTTTCCAAAGTAAATATCTCATTTTAATTTAGGTTACGTTTAAATTCAAGTTTTCTTTGATTGTTATTCTTGCCCGTTTTCTTTATTTTCTGTTCTATTTTATCTCGTATACTATTCAAAATTTTCGTAGTAAATACACATCATCGTATTCAAGGGGTTAGCGTTACCAAAGTAGTAATAATAATAATAATAAAATAAAATAAAAAATAATGGCTGGCTGGATCCTCTCCCCTCCCTCGTGCACACACTGAGACAAGCACAGATACACACACAGATACACATGAACCTTACACACACACACATACAAACTTCAAGAGCGCGCAGGTGTGTGTATGTGGCGGGGGTGGAATGGGAGAGCATGGAGCGAGGGGGAAGGAGAGGGAGGAGGGAGGGAAGGCGAGTTGTTGGTGAGCCAGGAAGAGGAGGGAGGGACGGGATGGGGTAGGGAGGGAGGGGAGACAGCGAGGGAGGGTTGGAGGGAAGGTGGAGGGTAGTGGAGGGGTCTGAGAGATTTTGGGAAGAGTAGGCATGGTTTCTACTCATCATCTCCACCTAAATCTACCACTAAAGGAGCTAAGTAAAGATTTTCGTGTAGCAGAAGACCCATTATTAAGTAGTAAAGAGGTAGGTTGACATTCGAAGCTTTGAAATAGTAAAGGAAGAGTTGAAACGGGTTCGAATCGCCAGCAGCAGCATTCCTACGTCCGGTGTGCCTATGTCTTTCTTCAAACCACGTATAAAGGCTCAGTAAACAGAATCCAAAACTGGGTACTTGACGCATTTTCGTGATGAACTTAATACAGGCTATAGTTCATGACAGGGGGTGTATACGTGAAGCACTGAAGCACCTCTGAGCCACTGTTTATACCGTGTTTCGTGTTTCGTGTTTCGGAAAGTGCTTCGAAACGGACGAGAGCTCAGTAATTCGTGTGCTCGAGAGAGAGAGAGAGAGAGAGAGAGAGAGAGAGAGAGAGAGAGAGAGAGAGAGAGAGAAAGAGAGAGAGAGAGAGGGAGGGAGGGAGAGAGAGAGAGAGAGAGAGAGAGAGAGGGAGGGAGGGAGAGAGAGAGAGAGAGAGAGAGAGAGAGAGAGAGAGAGAGAGAGAGAGAGAATCGTAGCAGATGAGAGCGAGTCCTAGCAAAAGAGAGCGAGTCCTAGCAGAAGAGAGCGAGTCCTAGGAGCCTGAACGTCTTAAAATTGAGCGTAAGTTCGAGCCTTCTTAGTTACGCAGAAAAAAATCTTCTCCTACGTAAAGTTGATGCCTAGAGACTTGAAGACGTGTGTGTGTGTGTGTGTGTGTGTGTGTGTGTGTGTGTGTGTGTGTGTGTAGAGAATGGAGAGAGTATATGGGGTGTAGTAGGGTAGTGGTGGAGAGTGGGGGACTGGGGGGGTGGAGTGGGGTAATGGTGGGGTTGAGTGGGGTTGGGTGGGGTAATGGTGGGGTTGGGTGGGTTGGGTGGGGTTAAGGTGGGGTCGGGTGGGGTGGGATGGGGTTAAGGTGGGGTTGGGAGGGGTAATGGTGAGGTTGGGTGGGTTGGGTGGAGTAAAGTGAGGTATGGAAGAGTATGGTGGGGTTGATTGGGATGGAGAGGGGTAATGGAGGGGTTGGGGGTATGGAGCGGGGTTTACGCTTACAGGATCAAGGCGTCTGATGTTAGATAAACAGACAGACATCGTGAAAAAAGTGCCTAAGCGGTTTATTCAGCGATTTAGCCAAGGTAAAGAGAAGAGTATACTGAGAGGTAAGTACAGCACCCCCGAGCCGCGCAGATTCTGTGACGTCAAAGTTAATAAGAGAGAGAGAGAGAGAGAGAGAGAGAGAGAGAGAGAGAGAGAGAGAGAGAGAGAGAGGGGCGGGGGTGGTGGAAGAAAACGGGAGCTTGACAGAAAACCATCTGTATGTATGGTATGCTTTTGTATTATGAATGTTCACACAGGTCGCTACTCAAGACACTCACAACCTATGTATATTCCTCACGTCATCATTATCTGGGACATGTGACTGGAGGAGAATTAAGAAAATTTTGTTTCATTGATCTATAATTATAATAGGTAAACTACATAATGATGATATATCAATAGGGATAGCAAGTAAATATAGCTTGAGCAGGAAGATGATTATGGAAAATATCCAGAGTTGAAAGTTACACAAGAACCAGGAAGCAGAATTGGAGCCCAATCCTGAGGAGACACCTGAAGGCTTTGCAAGAATGTTTTCATTTTTTTCCCTTTGTGATTTCCCTGTATAGGGAGACTTAAGATTCCCACCTCAAGTGCGGCTGTTACTTGTAGCCTTTAATTATATACCTTAACTGTTGGGTGGAGATAGTACACTTGCATCTCTCACAAGCTTACATTCAGCAAAACATACCAATATCATTTTTAGTGCCTTGCAATCATTTAAGGGGAAAAATATAAGTAATTCACATAATGTCTTATTCTTTATTTACAATACTTGTATCCCTTACCTGACATGCTTTCTTAGTTCACAAAATTATCTGTATTGCCATAGCCACCCCTAAAAAAAGAAAACGGAGTACCTATCCACAGGCAGGTGTGTGTGTGTGACTGGCGTGTGTTGAGCAGGATGAGCTGCAGTCTGTATTAACTATGACGTCATGCGCAGACCGAGACGCATTTTAGCTCCCCCTCACCCCCCCATGAAACTACCTTTCATTCTCTTTACCTTGGATTTAGCATAAAGTATTTCAAAATCGGAGTGCGCTCGACTTCTGGCACATTCCGATTCATTCCAAACATTCCCACGCTTTTTTTTTTCTTTTTCTTTTTTACCCCAAGCACCAGGAATTACATAATGGGGGGTTTGGGGGGTCTGGGGGGGTCCTGCCTATTTGCATATTGGTGTATTTACGCGCTGGCCATTTACATGAGCCGGTTTTAAAGAGTTTTGTGATCGCCCTGGTACGGTTTGCATTGATGAGATTATCGTGCCTAATTTTTCACCCCCTTCTGTTCTCGCTATTAATAAATAAATAAATAAATACACTCTCTCCCCCCCCCTCTCTCTCTCTCTCACTCTCTCTCTCTCTGATTTAACAGAACACTCAAAGTACAAAAAAACTTCGCCTCCTTTCACCATCTCAAATATTTTTCAAGGCGTCATTTCCCAGGCCTTCCTACCCTCATTTCCCTGCTCATTTCCACCTCTTATGAATATACTACACCCTCATCATTACCCGCCATTGCCTCACCTCCTCCCTCCCTCCCTCCTTCCTTCCCTCCCTGCTTCCTTCCCTCCCTCCTTCCCTCCATCCTTCCCTCCCTCCCTCCCTCCTAATGATCTACTCCTTCTCTGACAGTCTTAAAAATGAAATCTCCTAAGAAGGTGGAACTGAAGGTTGTGGAGGCTGACTTTAAAGCGAGAGAGAGAGAGAGAGAGAGAGAGAGAGAGAGAGAGAGAGAGAGAGAGAGAGAGAAATGAAGGTGAGGGAAAAATGCAGGGAAAAAGAAGTCATGTAAATGGATGAATTAGGGAAAGAAGTGGAGATGAGTTGGCTGTAGGAGGAGATGAGGAGAAGGAGAACGACAATGAGGAGGAGGAGGAGGAGGAGGAGGAGGAGGAGGAGGAGGTGGAGGAGGAGGGGGGGGAGAGTGATGAAGGAGAGGAATGAAGGAGAACCAGAAGGAAGGAATGATATGAAAGGAAGAAATGAGAATGAAGGATTACACACACACACACACACACACACACACACACACAACACATACGAGCAGAGAGAGAGAGAGAGAGAGAGAGAGAGAAGGAGAGAGAACGATCATGCGCTGTCCGAATGAATGTGGGTTCGATCCGAGGCTGAGGCAGGGAATGTTTTACTACTTTTTTTTAATAGACCCAGATGTGAAAATTTTGAGCGACACGAAAATAACAAGCAAAAAAAAAAAATAAAATAAAATAACCGCACACCAAATCCCAGGCGATAGGTATGGATGGTGGACATTAGAGCAGAAAGGGTGATATGTTAGCAAGTGCGGCCCTTATACACGTAGGAGTAAGTTAAGGTGTAATAAACAGAATAAATCGCTGAGGGAAAGGTGCTAACGAAGCCTGCGATGCCACCCACGTCCGTATGATTTTTCCTTAAGGAGACTCCCTAACACCTTTTCCTGAGCGATTTATTTTGGGGACATGGCAGGATTATATTACGTGTATGTTATTTATGAAGATGTTGGTGATATTGAATTGACTGAAATAAAGCAGAGGAGGATAGGATGGTGTAGTAAGCAAAATAAATCGCTTAGGAAGGGGTGTTAGGGAGAGGGGACAGTAAAAACGAAGGGGCAGTTGGCTGGTCAGAGGAATAATTCAGAAAAGACGATTTATCACGTCAATATTTCACTGCCCCGGACGACCTGAGAGAGAGAGAGAGAGAGAGAGAGAGAGAGGGAGGGAGGGAGGGAGGAGGGGGATGGAAGGGAGATAAAATGTGATTAAGAACTTCGAAAGAAAGAGAGAGAGAGAGAGAGAGAGAGAGGGAGGAAGGGAGGGAGGGAGGGAGGAAGGAGGAGAGGGGTGGAAGGAAATGAGTTAAAATATGATTAAGAACTACGAAAGTGAACAAACTATAACCTAACCTAACATGACCTCGCCTGACCTGCTTGGGGAGAGGGGAAGAAAAAAAATGGCGTCCTTCTAGTAAAGCTATATTTAATTTACTGCACCAGCTGAGTACCGAAAATGGAGTGATGGGGATTTTAAGCCAGTTCTGAGCAACCGGAGTTTAGAAATGGTCTGATTTTGAAGAGTCTGTGGCAGTATTAACACAGACAGACTTCTTCGTGACTAGCAAAGAGAGAGAAAGAAAAGAAAGGAAGGAAGGAAGAAGAAAAAGAAAGGGAGAAAGGAAGGAAGGAAGAAGAAAAAGAAAGGGAGAAAGGAAGGAAGGAAGAAGAAAAAGAAAGGGAGAAAGGAAGGAAGGAAGAAGAAAAAGAAAGAGAGAAAGGAAGGAAGGAACAAGGAAAGGAAAAGGAGAAAGTCTGTAAGTCATCAAAATATAACAACTTGTTAAAGAAAACAGGAAAAAAAAGTTAAAAAAAAAAAGAGAGAAAAGAAAGGAAATGAAAACTGCGAGGCATTTGTTGAAATATATAAAAAAACTAGAGTTGCCCCGACCACGAGAGGGCTAATACACAAACTATATACATAATTAATCTCCATTTCGGATTATTCGGCCCGGTTGATATGCGCCAATTCGGAAATTATTGGTGTAAGAGAATTATGGGGCTGAATTGGATTATGTTGATTGCCGGTCGTTTGCGTGTCCGGATAAGTGAAGTTCCCCTTTATCCGGAATTACGATATTTTGGGGGGTTTATTATGGGTGTATTTTCCGGATGTGCGGACGGTTAGCCTTCCTTTCATCCGGTAGCGCAGATTCATTGTAGGTACGTGGTATACACAACATACATACACTTGAACACACATACACATACACGCTTGCACATATACATAGTCACAGCAACGCACATGTACGTATGATGGCATAATTGTTCCACTCACGTAAGCGCAAACATCCTGCACACACACACACACACACACACACACACACACACACACACACACACACTCATGCAACACCCTTTATCAGCACAAACATTCCACGCTCTCATCCCCTCGTACACACAGACACACACACACACACACACACACACACACAGCACAAAAAACAAACACCCTACCCATCGGCGCCGAGGAAAATAGCGTAAAAAAAAAAAAACGTCTAATTTGCACCTGCGTTTTTAATTACAGGTGTTTAGATGGCCGGAAGTGCTGCGTACAAAAGGTGTGGACTGGGACATGGGAATACCTGGGAAAATCAGCAATGCATCGTTCTGTTTGCGCTCTGTTTACCTGTGTGTGTGTGTGTGTGTGTGTGTGTGTGTGTGTGTGTGTGTGTGTGTGTGTGTGGGAGGGTGGGTAGGAGGGTTGGTGGATGTAGGAGGGAGGTGTGTGGGAGGGCGTGTGGGTGTGGAAGGAAGGTGTGTGTGAGGGGGTTGTGTGTGTGTGTGTGTGTGTGTGTGTGTGTGTGTGAGAGAGAGAGAGAGAGAGAGAGGAGAGAGGATGAATGCCTGACCTTCCACCACAACACACACACACACACACACACACACACACACACACACACACACACACACACACCGTGAAAAATAGTGGACGATGTGAGTGTTAGGTATGAATATTCAGACATATTCATCCCATCTTCATACCAGATTCTCTCTCTCTCTCTCTCTCTCTCTCTCTCTCTCTCTCTCTCTCTCTCTCTCTCGTTATTGCATTCGTATATATATCACTCCTTTCATCTCACTCCCAATATGCCGCCAAAAACCGAATTCATTTTCTCCCTATAACGCGATTCAACGAACGATATTGAGTGAGTGAGAGAGTGAGTGAGAGAGAGAGAGAGAGAGAGAGGTTGGTGCTTTTGTTGTTGTTGTTGTTGTAAAATTTTGATGTTTTGTGATTCATTGTATTTTTGTTGAGATGCACACACACACACACACGCGCGTGCAGGCACTCACACACGCGCGAGCACACACACACATACACAGATTGATAGACAGACATGTAGACATATACACACTGAAACACACACACACACACACACACACACACACACACCTAATGATAATGCTCCTCTGTTGCTCTCTTCCTTCCTTCCTATCTCACATGCATCCTTCTTCCTCTTCCCCTTCCTCCTCCTCTTCTTCTTCCTCCTCCTCTTCCTCTTCCTCTGCTTCACTCATCTACTTAAGCACTCATGTCTGCTGTGTCTGCTTGAAGTGCTCTGCTTAATTGCTGTTTGGTGAGACGCTTGTGTGTG
>NC_136980.1:3012500-3015000 GCF_032717465.1 Coenobita brevimanus | reverse complement strand
CGTGGGTCATCTGTCTGCCCTCCCTCCGTCTCACATCACCCTCATTCACCTATCCCTCCACGCCATACCTTCACCCCATCATCGCGTGTGGAGGGATGGTGTTGAGAGAGACAGACAAACAGACAGACAGACAGACAGAACCCTTTTTCAGATCCTCATAAAATTAAGCTTGTGTCCGAATGAGAGAGAGAGAGAGAGAGAGAGAGAGAGAGAGAGAGAGACAGACAGACAGACAGACAGACACAGACAGACAGACAGACAGAGAACCCCCTTTCAGATCCCCGTAAGTGTCCGGAAGAGAGAGAGAGAGAGAGAGAGAGAGAGAGAGAGAGAGAGAGAGAGAGGGGAATGCGCAGTGCTTTAGGAATGGCCAATCCCCCCGCCTCTTCGGATATCGAGAGGAAATTACGAATATTTATGTGAAAACTTGCAAGCAGATCGGCAGGGCTGGGCTCCGTGTGTGAGTCTAGGCGCAGTCGACCGTGTTTGCTGAGTGCTGAGAAAATTTGCTGAGGAGAAATATAAGAGGGGGAATAGATAGACAGATATATAGATAGATAGATAGATAGATAAATGCTACGTGGGTGAGGCAAGGGTCAGTCAGCCGTGTTTGCTGAGTGCTGAGAAAAGTTGCTGAGGAGAAATATAAGAGGGATAATGTGCTTGGAGAGGAAACATAGACAGATTGATAGATAGATAGGTGATAGATAGATTGATAACAGATGACAGATAGATAGATGGATGGATAGTTAAAAAGAGGAAAATGCACGGAAAGTGGAATTAAAGAGCTTTTTTTTTTAATGACACCTTTTTTGATTAGGCCTATATTTCAGGTGTCCACAAACGATTTTTTATGTTATTTTATTTATTTATTTATTTATTTATTCATTTACAAGAGACGTTAGACGTACCCTTCCAATTACAATCACTAGTTTAAATAATTGAAATCTCTCCTTAGCCGATCAGAAATTTTAGATGTAAAATAAAATATGTATAAATAAAAGCATCATGGTACCAAAAGCATATACAATACTCAACATCTCTCTCCGTGGATTTTAGGAGGAATTGAGAGAGAGAGAGAGAGAGAGAGAGAGAGAGAGAGAATTGAGGTTGAGGAGTGCATGGTGGAGTGTGACTTGGAGTGGCAGGGGAGAATGGAACCTTTCACTCCTGACCCCCTTAGATAGATAACTGAGATTAGGGGTGTGCCAATAGGCAGATAAAGGAGGAGGGAGGAGAGAAGAGGAGGGAGGGAGGAGAGGAGAAGAGGATGAGGAAAAGAAGGGAGGGAAAAGAGAAGATGGGGGGAAGAAGGAAGAGGAAGAGGATGAGGAAAGGAACGGGAGAGAAAAGAAGAGGAGGAGGGGAGGAAGGGAGGAGAGGAGAAGAAGAGGATGAGGATAAGAAGGGAGGGAAACGAGAAGGAGGAGGGAAGAGAGAGAATGAGGAAAAAGGAAGTAAGAGAATTGGAAGAGGCAGAAGAAACCTAGAGGAAGGAGAGGAAGGAAGAGGGAAAGGGAGGAAGGAAGAGGGAAAGGGAGGAAGGAAGACACAGTGAAAGACGGAGGTGCTGGTGAAGTGAAGAAAGGACAGGAATGTAAGAGGAGTAGAGTAAAAGAAAGAGGAGGAGGGGAAACGGGAAGGAAGGAGGATGCAAGAGAGGAGAAGAAAGAAAGGAAAGGAGAGAGGGAGGAAGAAGAAAAGGTTAAAGAAGAGGTGAAGAGGGAGAGAAGATGGATGGGAGAAGATGAAGAAAGAGAAAGAAAAAGAGAGGAGAGGAAGGGAGAAGATGAGTAATGGAAGGGGTATGAAGGGGAGAGAGGGAGGGAAGAGGAGGAAGGAAGGAGGGAGGAGGGATGGAGAGGTAAAGGAAGAAGGAGAATGGAAAGAAGAGGTGGGATGAAGGAAGAAGTAGAGAAAGTGGAAGGAAGGAAAGACTGAGAGGGATGAAGGAAGTACAGGAGCACATGGGAGGAAGGAAAGAATCAGAGAGAGAGAGAGAGAATCATAGAAGGAGGAAGGGTAAAAGGGAGGGAAGAACAGAGGAAGAGAGAGAAGTGGGAGGACAGAGGAAGGAAGGAAACAGAGGGAAGAATGATAGGGGCGGGAGGGGAGGAGGAAGGAGGGAGAGAGGGAAAGAAGGAGGAAGGATTGTGAAGGGGGAGGGAACGGGGGAGGGAGAGAGATCAAAGAGGTGGTGAGGCGTGGGAGGGGGAGGAAGGAAAGAAAATGGAGGAACAAAGTTAGGGAATGGAAGGAAGGAGGGAGGAGGAGGAGGAAAGAAGGAGGGAGAAAGGGAGAACAGGAGGAAGAAAAAGTGGAGGAAGGTGGGGAGAGAGGAGGGGAAGGGGAGAAAGGAAAGAGAGGAAGAGAATCAGGAAATGGAGGGAACGGGAGAAGGAAGGAAGTTGGAAGGAGAAGGAAAAGATAAGGAAGGAAGGAAAAGGAAAGCAGGGAGGGAGGGAAGGAAGGAGGAAAAAGGCAGGGAGAGAGGGAGGGA